>NC_061840.1:268900-283900 GCF_019202785.1 Penaeus chinensis
GGGGAGGAAGAAAGAGAAGGGAGTCAGGGAGATGGAGGAGGGACAGTAATTAGATAAACTTTGACGGAAGGGGTTGGTTCGAGCAAAGGATGAGGAGGAGGGAAGGAGGAAGTAGGAAATAAAGGAAGAAGAGAGGCATAGGGACAGAGGGAGAGAGTACAAACGAGAAGGTACAAGAAAAGTGAGATAGGAAAAGGAAAGAAGGAAGAGGGAAGAAAATAAGGCAGGACGTACGAGAGAATGTGAGAAGGAAAAGGGAGGCAGAGAGGGAAGGAAGTAAGGCAGGACTTGCTAATGTAATACTATTGATTATTTTAACACTGTCTTCGGTTTTAGGTTTGCGTGATATATATAATTTTCGTTTGTTGTCCCCAACTTATTGTTATTATTTTGTATAGTCATTGTTACTGTAATTATTATGACCATTATTAATATTATTATAACCATTATTATCATCATTATTATTACTATAAGTATTATCATCTTCAATACTGTTTGTATTACTGTTATTATTTTCATTTTTCATTTTTATATCTTTTATATCGATTTTTGTTGTTTCATTTGTTAATTTAAATTATTTTTCGAATAGTTTATTCAGCATTCTTTCCTTAAATTATTTTATGATTTTTGTTGCGGAATTCATCATTTTGTTATATTTTTCTTACTCCGATTTCTTATACAGAGTCAATGTTACATTTTTAATTTTTTTTAGTCGAATTTAATTTTAGAGTTTGGAACACCGTTGCCAGTAATTGAATCTGGATAAGAGAGATTATACAGATTGGTAGCAGTGGAAAACGTAAACACCAAAGCTTTAAATCAAATTTGGTAACAGTATTGGCAAGAAACTTTGTTGGCGAGAGTTCAGAATTTATTGTAAATGCTTTACAGAAATATATATATACATACATGTAGAATATGCAGAATTCAGACACACACACACACACACACACACATTCCGTTCTCTCTACCTTTCTTCCCCATCATCCGTCCCACACATCTATCCTACCATTCTATCTCCTCCTTTTACTTTTCTATCTCTTCTTGCCATTCGAGCAATTATCACCCTTCTTTTATGCAACAAGAACCGCAATTTCGTCGGGGATACGGGCGTAATATTTCAAAAGTAAATATGATTTGTTTTGTGAATTGGGGTCTGATTCACAAAGAGAAGCATTTCGCAGCAGACGCCCAGAAGATAATTTAGATCAAAAGCGGTCTGTTTTGTACGCAAGTTTTCTTTTGAAATGAACGCAAGAAAGGATCTCAGATTATATGATTTGGTTTCCGGATCTTATTCGTTTCTTCTGGATTTTATTGCGTGATGCTGTAATGATTGCATTTCTTGTACGTTACATTTATTACTTTATTTTTTTATTGGAGCTGTTGGAACAGAGGAGAATATATGTGTATTAAAAGTATATGACTGATATTAACATTTCTTTCTTTATCAGCTCTCCAAGTTCTCAGAGCATATGAAACGCAGAAAATAGCGTCTTCAGAATTTTTTTCTGTACTGTACTTTGCTATAGTACTATTACTACTATCATTACTACCACCACCACTACAACAACAACAACAACAACAACAACAACAACTACTACTACTACTACTACTATTTCTACTACTTCTACTACTTCTACTACTACTACTTCTACTACTTCTACTACTACTACTACTACTACTTCTACTACTACTACTTCTACTACTACTTCTACTTTTACTACCACTACTACTACCACTACTACTACTACTACTACTATTACTACTACTATTACTACTACTATTACTACTACTATTACTACTTCTATTACTACTACTATTACTACTACTATTACTATTACTACTACTACTACTACTATTACTGCTACTACCACTGCCAGTACTAGTACTACCACTACTGCGATTACTACAACTATCACTGTCACTACCATAACTTCTATTACTGTTACCATTACTATTAACACTGCTTCTACTATTACTCTTACTTCTAGTTCTGCTATTACTATCACTACCACTACTGCTACTACTACTGCCACTACTTTTACTTCACTATTACAACTACCAGTACTACTTCTACCACTGCTACCACTGATTACGGTTACAGTTACGTAGTCTGTAACTAATATAATATCTATAACTACTAGTACTACAACAGTTACTGCCAATATTGTATATTATAACTTCAGATAACATGGCGATATTTATAATGTCAATAATGATGATAATAATAATAATGATATTAATGATAATAATTAAACAAAAACAAAAACTTACTATTAAAGAAGAATTGAAACTGAATTAAAAATTAAAATTAAAATTAAAATTACCCAAATACAATTTAAGAAATCTCACCCTAATTTCACCTTGCAATTGAGAGCATACCCTCTGCAATATTATGCAATTATTCCATCACAACCCTGGCGAAGCGACGTGCAACTTGCGAAGTGTAGTTTAACAACAAGCCACTTAGCGGGCCACAGGCGTAACCAGTGCAAAGTGAATAAACTAGTTTACGTGAGTTTTTAGGGAATTAAGATCGTTTCAAGAGGTATTCAATGTGAATGTTTTGTTTTTGTTCCATTGTGTTTGTTTTGCTTTGTTTCCTTTTTTGTATGAAGGGTTTAGTTGTAATTGTTTTGGTCTGTTTTATCGTTTTGATTTTTTTTGTTTTTTATGTTTAGTATTTTGTTATCATTGTTGTTATTATAATATTGTTGTGCTTGAATTCGTCATTTTTAGCTCTATCATCACTAGCATCTGTTTTATCATAATTATATTAATCTTCATCATAATCATTATTTTTGTCAGAACTGTTATTATTGGTATCATTATCATCATTATCATTGTTGCTTTTGTTCATCCTTATCAACTATTATTAATGTCATCGTTATCATTATTATCTTCATTATTATTAATATTATTATTATAGTTATTATGATCATGATTTTTTTGTTATTAGCGCTGTTATTATCATTCTTATTATTCTTATTCTTATATCTTCATCATCATTATTATTATTACCATTGTTATTATTATTATTATTAGTATTAGTAGTAGTTGTAGTAATAATAGTAGTAGTATCATCATCATTCTTCTTGTTTTATGATATCATCATTATTGTTATTATTGTTATTATTATTATTATTATTATTATCATTATTGTTATTATTATTATTTTTATCACCATTATCATGTTCCTCATTATCATTATTACTATTATTATTATTATTATTATTATTATTATAGTTATCATTAACATTATTATTATCACTTTTATTATTACAATTATTATTATTAAGAATACTATTGCTAAGATTATAGCTATTATTATATTTATTATTGATATTATTACTAGGACTATAGCTAATATTCTTATTATTTTTATTATTGCCATTATAATTAGTATTGTTGTTAATATGACTATTATTATTATCGCTATGACAAGTTTTATTATCACAATCATTACTATCATGATTATTTTATTGAATAGTTTGTAATTATAATTGTCATGCATCTTATAATCCTTATATCTGCTATTACTTACATTACCTTGATCAATATATAATCCATATTGCAAGAAACAGCACCATGGTTTTACTTACAACCCATAAACAAAAACAAAAAATGTATGTAGAAATCATATAAATAATAATAAAACATCATAAATCTTATAATAATAATATAAGATTGTGAATATAAAGAAGAAGAAATTATTAAAGAATTCAAGAGTATATATAAGTCGCCTTCCCTCTATTCCCGCAAGATAATCAAGATTATTTCATTCCTTGGATACACACTTGGCTAATGGATCTTTTGATTAAGAAAACGAGAGATGTTTTCTTATTTAATGTATTTATTTTCATCGTTTTTCGCTTGATTTTTACATATATTTTTCTCTGTTCATTTTTGCTTTCGTAGATTAGTTTATCATAAGTATTATGGTCATTATGAATTACTTGTTTTATATGTTCTAGTTTTCCTGGATAGTATAGTATATTTTCTGCTTGTACATGTTCTGGTTATTGTGCATCATGTTTATATTCAGATATCAGTTACTCTGTATTTTACAACAGTTGTGATAAGAAAACAGCAATTTTGTTACCACTTTTGGCAATTCATACAGTCATACATACATGTGTTTGTACACATACATTTACATTTATATGTATATATACATATATATGTGTATATATATACATATGTATATATATACATATGTATATATATACATGTTTACATATGTGTATATATAAATTATGTACATATATAAATGTATATATAGATATGTTCATACATTTACATTTATATGTATATACATATAAATGTTTGTACATATGTATATATACATGTTTACATATGTATATATATATATATATATAAATTATATACATATAAATGTGTATATATAGATATGTGTTTATATATATATATATATATATTTATATAATATATACATACATACATATGTGTGCATATATATGATAATATATACATACATATAAACGTATGTATATATATACATATACCCATACATACACACACATGTACGCACATGAAAATTGAGATGTTAAACACAAACTGATGTTCACTACGTTGAAATGAATTACTAAAGCTAAAATCAAATAACACAATAGCAGATGAAGTGCCTGTGATACCATACTAGGCTCCTTTTAGGAAGAGAGAGAAATCTTCTAAAGCACAAAACGTTTTAGTAGACGAAAGTATTTTACGCCCAAATGGATACAATTTGGAAAATACTGCCTCGTGAAAGAATTCGTACCCACTTGGCTTTGCATTTTCCTCGCTAAATTGTTTTACTCTCAAAATTGTTTCCGAGATACTGATGATATTGCTGAAAGTGGTGTGTGACTGTTTGATTTGCGTTCATGATGCGGTTATTGATACTTTTGTGTGTTTTCTCTCTCCCTCCGTCCCTTTCTCCCTCCCCCCCCTTCTCTCTCTCTCTCTCTCTCTCTCTTTTTCAATTTAGCTTTCGTTGATTATTTTCTATCTGAAACTTTCTAGAATGTTAGTGATATTTTTTATGATAAAGTGTGAAACTGCAAATGAATATTGATTGAGTAATAAACACGTTACTGTTTATGAATATTTGAATGCTAATGCAAATGGTTCCTCTCCTTTCCAGGTAAATCAGTCGGCCGCCTGAGATTAAATTCATATTCAAAATGGTAAGCTTTTAGGCAGAATGCTTTGAACATGGTGTATTGAAATGTGGGTTTCAGCCCGTAGAGTTTGATGGGGTTGTAACTTTCTTCATTTATTAAACTGTTGAACTTGTGCATCAACTAGTTTTGATTAGTTTGCTTTTCCACATGCAAACGCACACTTGCATTAATTCATATACAGATGTAGAGTGTGAATATCCTAGTAACCTGCAATAAAATTACTACTCATAATCAATTTCTATTTTCAACGCTTTACTTACTGGCAGTGTTTCTCTTCACTATTTCCCTAACTATGCCTTAAACTCTCTTCATCATATTTTCCATCAAATTCATTATCCTCACCTTCCCATCTCCCTCACTGCCAAAACCCTGTCACCATCCTCGCTGGCTCCTTCCCTTCTCCCTCACTGCCAAAACCCTGTCACCATCCTCGCTGGCTCCTTCCCTTTCACCAACCTCCATATTACCTTTCTTGTCAACATCTTCACTCACTCTGGAATCATCCTCACCATTCCCCACCTTCCTTCCCATGACTCTCAATCACTCCTTTCACTATCTTCTCTTTTTCCTTTCTTTCGTACCATTTCCCTCTCTGCCATTACCATAACCACTCCCTTTTCTGCCACCATGGTTGCCATTTCGCATATACGTTCCATTCAGCACTCTCACTATATTATATCTCCTTCGCTGACGGCATCATCAACACAGCTGTTCTTGCTTTTTCTGTCTTATCACAATCCTTCCTGTCATCATCCCCGTGCATCCCACGCTTCCACCATACTCTTTCACTCACTCCCTGTCACCATCACTATCCTCTTTCCCTCCCACCCTGTCACCATCCTCAACCTCACCACCCTGTCACCATATTCACTCCCACCCTGTTACCATCCTTACCCCTTCCAACGCTGCCACCGATCTCAACCCACTAGTGCCCTAGTGTGTGTTTGTTTGTGTTTTGTATGTTTTAGTGTGCGTGTGGGAGTATGTCTCTGTGTGAGTGTGAGGGCGAATATTCGTTTTCTACCTTATCCGGACGATGGTTAACCAACCACACACCCATCCATATAGACTAGACCAGACGCGAATAGTACCATTTGTATCGAATCGAACCATCTGTTTTCCCCGGGCCAGAACTCTTAATGGAAGGGAATAATTTCAGAATTTCTTTCTCCTTAAAAAGGACATTCGGGAAGAGGAAGAGGAGCCCTGAGTACGTGATAATATTTTTCTGAGTTCGACATTATAAATAATTAGCGAGCGCCGGGGAAGTTTTAATAGCGCTGCCTAATGTAATGTAGTGTTGAGGTGTTGGAGGAATGCCACTCTTGGATGGCGGAGGGGGTGGGGGGTGGTGAAGGTGACGATGGTGACAAGTAGGATAGTGACAGGCTAGAGAAAGGGAGAATGGTGACACGGCGAGTGTGGCAATTAGGGAATTTGTGAGGGTGGTGTCAGGGTGGGAGGGCTGGGGGTGGTGACAAGCAGGGTAGTGATAGGCTAGAGAGAGAGGAAGAATGGTGACTGGGAGAGTGTGGCAAGGAGGAAATTTGTGAGGATAGTGGCAGGGTGGGAGGGTGTGGGGATGGTGACAGGGTGGTAAGGGTGAAGATACTGAGGTTGAGAATGGTAATAAGGTGGGAAGGAGTGAGGATAGTAAAAAGGTGGGAGGGAGTGAATATGGTGACAGGATCTCGAGGTTGCGGTTGGTGGTGGGGTTGGAGGGAAAGAGGGTGGTGGTAGGGTGGGAGGGCGTGAGAATGGTGTTCCTTAGTGTGTGCACGCACATTCGGAAACGCGCGCATACACTAGGACACACACACACACACACACACACACACACACACACACACACACACACACACACACACACACACACACACACATTGATAAACAAACAAACACGAAAAACATTTTTTCCTTATGAAACGTATTTTGATCCTCATCATGATATGCAACAATCTACAGATATATGTACAGCTTATAGCGCGGGGAAGTAGAAAGCAACGTACATGGGTAGATAGAATCACACACTCGGGTAAATACACAAAGGGGCTGCACATTTTCGAGTTGTTTTCTAACTGTTGTAGTGTTCTGTTCCTCTCCCCTTTCTGTATATATACGGAAACTGGTATGCTGTAATTACAATCACGGACAAATACTCTCTAAGCCATTCACACAGAAACACACATACTCTCAGTGTTCACATACACATGCATGGACACCCACACTCATACCCACACACAGACTCGTATTCTGTTTTTATATATATGTGTGTGTGTGTGTGTGTGTGTGTGTGTGTGTGTGTGTGTGTGTGTGTGTGTGTGTGTGTGTGTGTGTAAACCGTTCACATACGCGCACAAACAAACAAACGCACACAAAAATATACGCCCATGTGTATACACGCTCCAGTACATACAGCCCGACATGATCAGACCCTCTCACTGAATCGCAGTTTCTGACACAAAATTGTTTGGGAATTTCCGCTGAAATGGTTTGTTTACGTTCTGACTTCTTTCCCCCCCTCCGTGTTTGCTCCTTATTCCAATTTCCTCCCGTTTAATTGATCTCCCCTTTCTCTTCTCTATATTTTCGGTGGCGAAAAAGGGATCCCCCCCACCCCCCTGTCTCTGGCTATCGGTGAAATCTACGACTGTATTTATTTTTGCTTTCCTATTACTCGTATTCTTTTTCACTTCTAGATCTCTCTCTCTTTCTCCCTCTCTTTAACTGTTTTTCTCCTCCCCCCACCTCTCTCTCTTTCTCTCTTTCTCTCTTTTTCTCTTTTTCTCTTTCTCTCTTTCTCTTTTTTTTTTCTCTCTCAGCTTCCGTCATCTAATCATTTCCTCCATTTCTTTGTTTCTCTTTTCCTGCGTTTTTTTTATATCTCTCATCACACCATTTTGTCCCAAGCCCCGGTAATCCGACATCAAGTAGAGAACTATTTACTAAAATCGAGATCTAATAGGTCGTTGGGGGGTGGGGGGGATGGGGGGAAGGAGGGAAGGGAATAAAAACCGGGAGAGAAGGAGGAAAGTGGAAGGAGAATGGAGAGTAGAGAATAGGGAGAGCCAAGTGGGGTTAAGCGTAAAACAATGGCTTAAGGATAAGGAGCTATGTGTATGAGTATGTGTCTAGCTTTAAACACACACACACACACACAAATACACACATACAAACAAACACTACCATGCTCGCTACACACAAACGGACACGCCCAAAAAAGCACACACGTAGACAACCCCAAAAACAATTACTCTCACTCCAAGCACACACAAACACACACAAACACCCTCACCCAACGCACAAACATACACACAAACAGACAAACAAACACAATCCCCCACGCTCTCACACAAACCAAGAAAAGAGATCCAGGCCATCATGAAAGGTTTAAGCAGATGGTTCTAGGGAGACAAGACGAAACCCCAGGATTATACCAGTCTGAGGACAAGAGCCAAGGACGCGACCGGGGGGAGGAAAACGAGCCAAGGAGGATTGAAGGTAGAAGCTAAAATCAGGGAGGAGAAAATCAAGTAGAATGGCTGCTGGAGGACGAGGCGAGGAATCCGGGGAAATGTCTGAGAAATGCATTTTTTGTTTTGTCTGTTTGTCTCTCTTCTTTCTCTCTTTAGATCTTGTCTGCCTGTTCTGTTGTGTTCTTACTCTCTCTGTTTCTCTTTTTCTCTCTCTCGTTTTTCTTTCTCTCTCTCTCTCTCTCTCTCTCTCTCTCTCTCTCTCTCTCTCTCTCTCTCTCTCTCTCTCTTTCTCTCTCCTTTTCCACCTTCCTTTGTCGTTCTTCATTTCTCTCTTTCTCGTTCTCTTTTTTTTTCTTTCTCTTTCCTTGTGCTGTTCCCCAGCTTTTCACTCTGATTTCAGTCTTCTCCCCTCCTTCCTCCTCTCTTCCTGTGTCTGCTCTTCCTCACTTCCCCCTCGCTATGTTTCTTCCCTTTGCATTCCTTTCCTCTTTCGACTTTCGACGGTTTTCATTTCTTTCTCTCAATCTCGCCTAATTCACAAAGTCGTGTGGTTGACGTAGTCCTCTCTCTCTCTCTCTCTCTCTCTCTTTCTTTCTTTCTTTCTCTCTCTCTCTCTCTCTCTCTCTCTCTCTCTCTCTCTCTCTCTCTCTCTCTCTCTCTCTATCTCTCTCTCTACGTCTTCTTCTCTTTTACTCTCTCTCTCTCTCTCTCTCTCTCTCTCTCTCTCTCTCTCTCTCTCTCTCTCTCTCTCTCTCTCTCTCTCTCTCTCTCTCTCTCTCTTTCTCTCTTTTACTCTCTCTCTCTCTCTCTCTCTCTCTCTCTCTCTCTCTCTCTCTCTCTCTCTCTCTCTCTTTCTCTCTCTCTCTCTATTAGTGTCTCTATCTCGCTCTTTTCCCTTCCTCCTCTCCCTCCTTTCCTCTTACTCCTTCGCTATTGCCGTCCCACCCTCCCTTCCTTCCCACTCTCCCCATCCCCTTCACATCTGCCTCTGTTTTCCTCCCCCGTTCCCTCCCCCTTCCTTCCTTAGCTCCCCCCCCCCCCTCATCCTGCCTTTGATTGTAGAATGGAAAGCGATTCAAGGAGAATGTTGTGAAGTCTGAAGGAGTTAATTTACGCGCAGTTACAAGTCTCAAGATGTCACAGAAGAAGAAGATGAGAAAACGACGGAAAGAGGAACAAAAGATAAACATAAAAGAAAGGAAAGATAAGAAGTAAAGAGTAGAAGGAGGAGAAAAGTAGAAAGATGGATAAAATGAAAAGATAGCATAAATGAAATATATATATATATATATATATTTATGGAAAGAGGAATTTAAAAAATAATAATAAAAGAAAACGAGAAGACAAAAGGAAAGGGAATAAATGGAAAGAAAATAAAAAATTAATAACAAAGAAGGAAGTGATACTGACAACACTAAAGAAAAAGGGTTTTATATGTGCTAAAGAAAGAAACGAACAAATGATAATCCGGAAGAAAGAGAGGAACAAAAGATAACACGGGCAAAGAGATGGGCAGAAGAAAGAAGCAAATAAAGAGTAACATAGAATAAAGAGAGAGAGAGAGAGAGAGAGAAGAGAGAGAGAGAGAGAGAGAGAGAGAGAGAGAGAGAGAGAGAGAGAGAGAGAGAGAGAGTAGAGAGAGGGAATGAATATAACAGAACTTAGAGAAAAACAAGAGATAATACAGAAGAACACGAGGAGCACAAGATAAGACAAAAGAATGAGAGTAATTAAATGAAGAGGAGAAGATAACACAGAAGAAAGAAAGGAAGGAAACATAACAGAAGAGAGAGAAGAGAGAGAGAGAAAAGGATATAATAGCGAATCAAGGAAAGATCGTGCAGCTTAATTCCGTGAACCCTTGGGATCAGTCCCAGCAAATCAAGTCAAAAGTGTACACGCTTTCTCCTCCCTTTATGCTGCTCAGGGTAGCAAGGGCTTTGGGTCTAACTCTTTATTCCTGTCAATTCAAAACTACTTCAAGTGGAAGCCTCGGCAAGGGGGGGGGGGGGGGGGGGGAGTGTTTAAGTTATTGGTATGGGTAAAGGAATTGAAAATCCTTTGTTTACATTAAGGGTTGCCGAATGTGAGTGTAGATTATCGCTGGTTGAGCCCCGGGAACTCGCTAGGCTAAATCACATAACCGCTAGATAAATTAAACCTTAATTTTTAAGCTTACAGGAGTTCAATGCAGGTATGATTTTAGAAAAGGACAAACTGGCAACTCTCAACCAAATTCGAGTGGATTCGCGAAGTTACCTTATTTTTATTATTACAAGCAATTGGTTTTTAATACGTGTGGTTACATATGTTTTGGATTTTTAGAATATATATAATTTTGATTGAGATTTGTTGCCTTTAAAACAACGTTATTATTTTGGCAAATGAGAGTACTCCATAGTTTAGGAAGAGTTGCCAGTTTTTCACTTCTTGGGAGGGGGCTTGGGGGTTGTCCTCTGCGGCCTCTTTTGCCGAGACAGAATATTGCTAATTTTAGGGCAATTTGGAATCATCTAAGTTTATAACATTTTACTGTGTTCTCAAGTTAGAATAAAACATTCCCCTGAAAAAAAGAAAAGAAAAAAAAAAAACGTAGAAATAAATAAAATAAAAATGTCAATTTGATATATCTTATGATGAATATAAAGGACTGTATATGGACAACAAAATTATTGTAGAGATTATATGAATACAGACCAACGGGTTAACAATGTTTTCCATCCCTAAAAAAAGAAAGACAAATAATAATATAAAATAAAAAGACAACTAAAATCATCATTGAAAATGGCCAGAATACAAAGGAGAGAAAAGGGAAAAAGACAAAAAGAAAAAAAAGAAAAAAAGTAAAATATGAAAATAGAAATAATAACACGAGACAGCCATGAGACAGGCAGCATCCAGTCCTCAGGCACGGACGAGAGCAGGAGCGAGAGAAAAGATGCTCTGCGCCCGGGAGAGCAAAAGATGCAGCATCCGAGCCATTCTAGCAAAAGAAGATTAAATAACACAAAAAAAAAAGACTCAAAAATTAACTCAAATGATGCCTTAAGGGAACAAAGTGACGAAAGTATGTTGTTTAGGATATTCTGAGAGTGATGTGATGTGCAAAATTGTTGGGAAGGAAAATGGAATTATGTTGGAGCGGAAAGTGAAATAACTTCACGTAACTCTCAGTCTATCTATCACGGTATCTATCAGCCGACATCGCTGCATATATGATTTATATATCTGTGTACCTATCTAAATATCTATTTGTCTAAATCTGTCTATCTATTTATCTATCTGATTATCTGTCTGTCATATATATAGCTATGCCTGTTTACGTATCTATAGTTATTTATCTATCCGTGTACCTATCTAAATATATATTTGTCTAAATCTGTCTGTCTATATATTTTTCTGCCTATCTTCACTTTCTCTCCCCCCCCCCCCTCTCTCTGTATGTTTGTGTGTGTGTGTGTGTATGTGCACGTGCGTGTGTGGATTTATGTTATATGTATATATATATATATTCTTATATGTATGTATGTATATTCTAAGCTATACATCAATCTATCTATTTACCTCTCCATCTATCCTCTTATCTATCTATCTATATGCACATATATTGATGATGACTGTATTGATTGTGATGATGGTAGTGATAATGATAATGTTGACAGTAGTAATAAAATAAATAATGATAATGATAATGATAATAACTAATGTTAATAATGGTAAAATGAATAATAATACTGATATTAATATTAATAGTAATAACAGTAATAATTACATGGATAATAGTGATAATAACAATAATAATAACAATTGCAAGAGCATTAACATTGACATTAATCACCTTAATTGTAATGTTAATATTATTGTTAATGATGATGAAAATGTTTATGTTTATGTTTATGTTAATGAAAATGTTTGAGTTAGTGTTAGTGTTAAAGTTAATAATGTTAATGCTATTGTTAGTGTTAGTGTTGATATTGATGTTTATAATAACAGTAAAAAAATACAAAATAACTACATAATCAACAGTGATAAAAAACAATGATCTTGAATAGGTAAACAAACAAATAAATGGATAAACTAAAGGAGAGAGAGAGAAAAAAAAAAATGAAAGAATAGAGAGAAATTCCTCCGCAATATTGGCAGAAGAGTGAAAGATTGAACCAAACTGTTGAAGCTTGAACGGTCTCGAACGGAATACTAATAAAGATACATTTGCTTTTTTCTCCTTTCGTTTTGTTTCTTCGTCTTTTATTTTTCTTCGAGGCATAGCAACAATGATTTTTTTTTTTTAGTTACGATGATCTCCCTTTATCTCATTTTGTCTTTTTATTTTTGTTTATTTTTATTTTTATATATTTATTGATTTATTTATTTATTATCTGTTTTCGTACTGTTTCGCCTTTTCGTTTTCATATTCTTTTTCATTTTCGTTAACTTTCCGTTTGTCTTTTTATCAGCGTAGGTAGATAGTTAAATAGATCGATATACAGAAAATGAAGTTGAAATGTAAGAGAGAAGGAGGGAGGAAGGATAAGAGAAAGATATAGCTGTTTGTATCTAGATAGATAGAAAGAATAAATAGAAAGGTAATTATATAGATAGATAGGTAGGTAGATCGAGAGAGAGAGAGAGAGAGAGAGAGAGAGAGAAAGAGAGAGAGAGAGAGAGAGAGAGAGAGAGAGAGAGAGAGAGAGAGAGAGAGAGAGAGAGAGAGAGAGAGAGAGGGGGAGAGAGAGAGAGAGAGGCAGAATTAAAGTTTAATCCTAGATTGCTTCTTTCTGCTGTTTCTCGTTTCATCGCTCTGTCTCTCTCTATATTTCTATCTGTCAATGTCTATCAGTCTGCCTCTCTCTCTCTCTCTCTCTCTCTCTCTCTCTCTCTCTCTCTCTATCTCTCTCTCTCTCCCCTTTCCTCTCCTTCCTCCCTTTTTTGTCTGTCAATCCACATTACCTTATTTATCTTTCTATCCTCCTCTCCCTCTTCTATCTCTCACCCTCATTTGTCCTACCTCCTCTTCAATAGGATGACTTGCACAATCCATTCGCAATCTTAAAGCAAATAAAGTTTATAATATTTGAACATAGAGCTCATTATTTCAGACATTCTATTTGCATTGTTTGCTATCTCATCATATTGATTTCCAGTTTAATGGGATTATCGTTTGTTTTGGGGCATCATCCATATCATTCTTTGATAATGGTTTGCGTAATCCCGGATCGCTCGTGGAACGGTGGATGATAAAGTGGATGATAAGTTCGGTGGAGGTGGATTATGGTAATCTTATTGCAGGTACTATTTATGTCATCATTATCGTCGATATTATTGCTGCAGGTAGTGCTGATATTATTAAAAGTATCATTTTATTTTTGGGGGGTTATTATTATTGTTATTATTATTATTATTATCTTATTATTATTATTATTATTATTATTATTATTATTATTGTTATTATCATTATCTTATTGTTATTATTATTATTATTATTATCCTCAGTAATGTTACACTTATTATGACAATTATTATCATTGATATTGTTGATATAATTATTTCATGTGTCATTATTAGACATTTTGTGATTTTTATTCGTGATTTAGATAGTCAGCATAATGATTAACAACATAATCATCAAATTACATATATTTATCTTTTTATTATTCATTATTTTTTTACATCTATTTTTTCCAGTTATATCTCAGAACAAAATCTTTGTATTATTCATATGTTTTCATTTTTTCGTGTTTTTTTTTAATTTTTTTATCACGGTTTTCCCTTTGACGAAGGCCTTTCCAAAAGGTGGGTTAACGCGCTTCCCTTTTCGCTCCACGGGGTAAGAAGAAGGAAGCGGAGAAGGGAGAGGAAAATGGAGCAAGAGGAGAGGGGCCTAAGGCCGAGACGAAGAGGGTGAAGTGGTGGCTGAGCAGAAAAGTGGATAAAGATGAGGAGACGGAAAGGAGGAGAGGGGAGGAGAAGAGAGAGCGGCGGAATGCGTGGGAGATATTGGGTTGGATGAAGATGCATAGACACGCCAAGAAATGGCAGATTGATGCAGGGAATGCGTGTATGTATATATGCATGTGTGTGTGTATGTATGTATGTGTGTATGCGCACACATAAATATATATATATTATATAATATATATATTTGATATAACATATATATATATAATATATGTAATTTATGTATTATATATATAATTTATATAATGTAGATATATTATATATATATGGATATATAAATAGATGTATATATATGTGTGTGTGTGTGTGTGTGTGTGTACATATACATATATATATTTGTATGTATATATATGTATATTTGTATGCATATAGATATA
>NC_061840.1:286400-291400 GCF_019202785.1 Penaeus chinensis
GATGATGATAGTAATAGTATTAATGATATTGATAATGGCAATACTAATAATGACAGTAATGATGATATTGCTGCTACTACTACTACTTCTACTACTCATCATCGGGTTAAGAAGGACAGTAGGAGGGGAATGGGTAAAGAAGGGGACAAGTAAGAGAGGAGAGGGAAATCAGGAGAAGGGGACATAAAAAGATAAGAGGAATGGGTATAGGGGACTTAGAGAAGAAAAGGGTCTGAACAACAGGAAAGGGGAGAGAGGGAAGTGAGAGAGGGTTCAAAGCAAAAGAAGGGGATGGGAAGGAGAGGGAAGCGGATAAGGAGTAGGGGGAGTTTAAGAAGGAAAAGGAGAGGAATGGGAGGGGGCAGATGAAAGCTTAAATTGGGAAGGGAGGAGTGAATTTAAGAGAGATTTGGGAGGGAGAAGGGTGCGGCGGAGCGGGAAAGGGAGAGGGAAAGAAAAAGGGAGACGGGAGGCGAAGAGTAAAAGTAGAATGAAAGAAGGAGAGACGAATACCTCTTACTTTGTTTTTGTTCCGTGGAATTTCTATGGGTCGCGCTAATGATGATAATGAAAGTAACAAAGCAGTGATAGTAATAAAAATGATGAAAAGAGGCTGGTAATGAGACCGATAATTTTATTGATAATTACGAAAACCCACTAATAATACTAAAATAATAATAACAGTAACACGAAATAACAGCAACAACATCCACAGGCGAAAAAACACCGACATCGATTCAAAACAAATACAAAAATAACGACATCGTATTTTGTTTCGCAAGAAAAGGATTTCTAAATCAAATTAGACGAATGGCTGCTAAATGATGTATCGGCGACCTGGAATATGTCATTCTTCTTTATGGCGCTCGACCATTAGTGTCAGCAGCGCTTACACTCTCGTAATGTGTTATTCATATTTATGTATAGTGTATATTTTGGTCCGCCGTTTCTCTGGTTATTTATCTTTGTAACATTTTTGTTTTGTTCATCTTTTGTTTCTCCCTTCTTTATTTTATTATCTTTGATTTTTGGATTCATTTATTGATTTATTCATTTCTTTATCTGCCTCTGTCTGTCACTCCCTCTCTCACTATCCGTTCCCTCCTTTTCTCCCAGCCTACCTCCCTCTCTCGAGGCTCCCTGTCCTTCCCTCCCCTCCCCTTCCCTCCCCTTCCCTTCCATTCCCTTCCCTTCCCTCCCCTCCCTCTGCCCTTCTCCTTCCCTTCCCTTCCCTCCCCTCCCCTCCCCTTCCCTTCCCTCCCCTCCCCTCCCCTTCCCTTCCCCTTCCTTCCCTCCCCTCCCCTCCCCTTCCCCTCCCCTCCCCTCCCTCTGCCCTTCTCCTTCCAACGCCTATATCCTTATTGCTCCTCCTTCCGTCCACTCCCACCTCCTCTCTCTTCGTTACTCTCCCCCTCCCTTATTAGGTCTTGTGTCAACGTTGATATATTTTGTCCATATATATAACTTCATGTACGTCTGGTACAAATAAACAGCATTCGTCATCTATACATTAATATAATTTCCACGATGGATATGCTTTGACCTTTACGTCAGAAATAGGATATAATGTCGACTGCAATACGATACGAAGATAAAGATTTTATTTTGTTTTATCCCCATGCCTTTTTATCTTATTTATTTTTTTTCACTTTTTTTTTTCTTTTTTTTTTGTCTCGCCTCTATTATGTTCCCGTGTTGAGTTTCCCTCTCGATCGCTGTGAAAAGCTGCAGGTTATTGCACTTTTTTATCGTTTCGGCTACGTGTTCATTTCAAACTGACATTACCATTTGAGATAAAAGAAGAAGAAGCAGAAACAGAAGCAGAAGAAGAAGAAGAAGAAGAAGAAGAAGAAGAAGAAGAAGAAGAAGAAGATGAAGAAGAAGAAGAAGAAGAAGAAGAAGAAGAAGAAGAAGAAGAAGAAGAAGAAGGAGAAGGAGAAGAAGAAACAACGACAGCAAGAAAACAACAGCAACAACAAAACAATAAGATTCAAAAAGGGCCCAAAATGTCTTTGTCGCTAACCTGTGTTGTTGTCTGGACCCGACTCGTTGTTACAACTCCGGCGCGGCTTTGTCATCCTTCGCGACCGCCCTTTGTCGCTACTCTGGCCTTCCCTTTGTTGCTAATGAAAGCCCGCTCCTTATTACGGCACCGCGTGTCCTTGTCCTTGACGTATGTGTTTTCTACGGACTCTTTGAGAGTAAACGTTTTGCCGGCAACAAGCCCGGGTGATTAATTTATCCCTCTACTGAATGCAGACGTTAAATTAATCCCTTTCTTATCTCTATCTAAATAACCGAAAGCTTCATTTTGGTATCAATATCCCCTCTCTCGCTCGCCCGTCTCGGGAGATTGGCAGGGAGGTATTAGGTATCAGCCAACACCTGCGGCACTGGGTAAACACATTAATCACGACCGCCGTATGATGTTCTCTCTTCTCCCGTTTCCTTAGATCATCAACTCCTTTCCGTGGCTGGAAGAGGATGACCTAGTGTTCATGACCTCTGCCTATGCGCATGACCTGCCTTGTTATCCGGTAGAGTTTGCACGTCAATCTCGTTTTACGTGACTGAGAAACCTACTTTGGATCTCCATTTAGTTCAGTTTCTCTGGATTGACCTGTTTTGTCGGGGTGACCTCCTTGCGCCCTGTAATCTGTTCTGTTTTAGCTCGAGAGATTGCGTTGTTCGGGTGACGTGTAAACAAGCCATTTGTATTGCTGCTGACACACTCGTCCGAGGGAATTCTCATTTACTTTGAACCAGCGGTCTAGATGACCCGGAAATGACCACGAGGGCGAACGAGGCAAGAGGGAAAGAATAATCTAACTTCATCTGAAACTTTTACGACTGTATCATCATTTTTTATTATATAATTGTATCACTTTAAGGAAGGAAATAAAATAATCTTGCATTCTCTTCTTCTAACAACGAGGGACAAGCACCAAAAGGAAGAAAAGAAAGAAGGAAAATATTTTTCGTTATCCTACCCTTTTGCAATTACATCAATTTCTACCGAAAGAAGACACGAGAAAGAGAAAAAGAGAAGGAGAAAAAAATCTTGAGTTTTCTTAGTCTGACCGTCGGCCATTGCCATCAACACGTCTTTTGTTTCCCGTGACGTCGCCTTTAGAAAGAGATGTCGCTTTTATTCTTTTTGTAATATATCACTAACGGTCTAATGTTTTTATTTTTCAGAGGGAGTTTGTGTTTCCCCCCTTTTTTCCTCCTCTATATATTCACGCCGATGTACGATCCTGTGTTCAAATGTTTGCAACAATTTCCATATATCACGGGGAGTTTCATCTTTAACTGGGAAATGTAGAAAAGAGCGATAAAAAAGCGTGAAAAGTATGAAGTAAATAACGAGGATGAGAGACTGACCTTGTGGGCACTCCGCTCTCGGCTCGTATCTGTTGCTATGGAAACTGCTGGAGACACAACATTCAACACTCACTCTGCTTTTATGTTTTGCTGTTGATGAATTTGATTTCCATTGTATATCCTGATTGCTGACGTTTCTGGATGGTTGGGTCTGATGAGAGGGTGAAATATGAGAAACATAAGGGCGAAAAAAAATGTATGTTAAGTTGAACAAACGTGAGGCAGAACATAGAAGAGAAGAGAGAGGCAGAAGCAGAGAGGAAGAAGGCAAGAGGGGGAGAAGGCAAGAGAGAGAGAAGGCAAGAGAGAGAGAAGGCAAGAGAGAGAGAAGGCAAGAGAGAGAGAAGGCAAGAGAGAGAGAAGGCAAGAGAGAGAGAAGGCAAGAGAGAGAGAAGGCAAGAGAGAGAGAAGGCAAGAGAGAGAGAAGGCAAGAGAGAGAGAAGGCAAGAGAGAGAGAAGGCAAGAGAGAGAGAAGGCAAGAGAGAGAGAAGGCAAGAGAGAGAGAAGGCAAGAGAGAGAGAAGGCAAGAGAGAGAGAGAGAGAGAGAGAGAGAGAGAGAGAGAGAGAGAGAGAGAGAGAGAGAGAGAGAGAGAGAGAGAGAGAGAGATAATATCTGAAGTAGAGGAAAGAATGGCAATAGCCATTACGTGATTGTTATATATCTTCCCCATTGTTATCATCATCGACAGGAACAGTATCTATAATCGTAGCCATAACAATAAAAAGTAGTCAGGTAGTTCTAGTAACAGGAAAAGAACACAATATTAACCGGTTCTGAAGTGAAAATCGAACAAATGGGAAGATAAAAAAGTCAAAGAAAGAAAAATCAGGGAAGGAAAACAGCTGATACTTCGTGATTTTTCTGTTGATTAATTTACCGTAAATTTGGCCAAGTTTTTCTTTCCTTCAGGATTCGCGAGGTTGGCTAACTTATACGCAGGAGAAAATAGAATTTAGTTTTCAGGATCCCAATAAAGCACCAGAGGCAGAAGGGTATGAAGATGCAGAGAATATTGTTGAGTGGCTGTTTTGTGCTCTATGATTTCTTACATTTGTCAATTTTTAAAAATATTCAGGCATTTACATATGCGCACATAAACACAATCGCGCACACACACACACACACACACGCACACGTGTACACACGCACACGTGTACACACGCACACGTGTACACACGCACACGTGTACACACGCACACTCGCGTACGCACGCACGCACGCACTCACGCACACGCGTACTCACGCTCACACACACACACACACACACACACACACACACACACACACACACACACACACACACACACACACACACACACACACACACTACCCCCCCCCCCCCCCCACACACACACACCACAACCCTCTCTCCAATCTTCACCCCCCCCTCCCTAACTCCCCCAGCTACTAGCCACGCAAAAAACTTTCAACTCGCAACGCACATATCGAACTGCAGTAGCCGCAAAGGAAAGCCAGGAAGAGTGTCGCAACTTTTCGCGTCTTGGGCTAAAGCAGAGGAGTCGACAGTAGGGAGAACAGTGGCCGGCTGGACTGTGAGGCGTCTGGCAGTCCATGCCTCGCCGCCTTAGCCAATCAGCTGTTTAGTTTTGGTTTT
>NC_061840.1:296400-303900 GCF_019202785.1 Penaeus chinensis
CGACTCACATGACCCGGCCAGCGCAGCCGCCGCTGCCTTAGGAGGGTAAAATGCTTGAGAGGCCAGCGCGGTATGCGACGAAAGCTGCGCAGGTGGAAGCGTTGAGCCCTTCTGCATGTCTGGACAAGACATTCCAGCGATGGCAATTCGGGGTGCCTTTGCCTGTTTTATATGATGGGACTTCTCGGGCTGCATGCGTATCTCCACGATACAGACCACTCCCATCAGGGAGTGGTCTGTATAGCAGTCTGCACTATGGAATAAGCAGGTATTGAAGATATACTTGAGTGAGAATCGTCTGATCAGGATCAGATCTAATGGTTGCCAGTGCTTGGCCAGCAAGGCCAGCCAAGAAAAAGCCTGAGAGAAAAGCCGAACCAACCAAAGTCAAAGCTACCAAAGGCTCTCCACCCCCCAGTGGACCCAAGGATAGCCTGACAACAGACGAGGAGCCCTCAACCAGCGAGGACCTCGCAATGGAGTTGTCAGACTCCGACGATGTCTCTGATGTAACTATCACTGAGTAACATCATGACACACCATCTAAGCATCCTACAGTGGAACATCAATAACTTCTCTGCAAAGAACGCTTTTCTCCAAGCAGTAGTGCGATCAAGGAACATTGACATTGTCATGCTCCAGGAGACATTAACAGTGGACACTGTTCGCTTCTCAGGGTACCATGCCTTCACACTGCCACGAACACCTGGCAAGAGAGGCTTGATCACCCTTGTGAGAGCAACAATCCACTGCTCCGCAATAGCCGATGCATCGCACTGTGGAGACGATGTTGAATCCCTTGCCGTCGAGGTTCACCTGGCCGTGGGGCCCCTCAAACTGTACAATGTGTACAGCCGGCCACGCTGTAGAAGCTTAGACATCAGCCAGGTCTGTGCTTCTGCTGCACACGACCGAGTGATCATAGGGGGAGACTTCAATGCACACCACCCCATCCTGGCTCCCTGCCGGGCACCGGATGCGGCCGGCTATCACATAGCCGACGTGCTAGAGACATTCCCTGAGATCGCTCTCCTCAACACCCAAGAGCCAACGCATGTCAGAGGAGGGGTCCTAGACCTCACCCTGGCCACTGCGACTCTGGTCGGGAGGATTGGCTGGTGTGTCGATGAGACCGTCACAAGTGACCATTACGGCACTATAACTACCCTCATGGATGCTGGCCCAGCCGAAATCCTAAGACCGAATCCAAGATGGAAAACAGACAAGGCCAACTGGCAGGCGTTTCAAAACGCCTTGGCCCTCTGTCTGAGATGCAACAATCCTCCACAAAGCGAAAATGTGGAAGTGCTCGAAGCCAGCCTGCTAAACGCCATTAATGAAGCAGCCTCACAGACCATACCCAAAACTCGGCCTGGGTCCAGAAGTCACAAAGACGCCTGGTACTTCAATGACGAGATCAGGGAGGTCAACCACAGGGTGAACATGTGCCGAAAACTATTCCGAAGGCAAAGAACCCCTGACAACTTATCCCTCCTAAGGGAAGCTGTCACGGATGCCAAGGAAACTGCCAACAGAGTCAGGCAGGAAAAGTGGCTGGAATGGTGTGAGTCCTTCGACCACCAAACCACCCTTTCAGAGCTGTGGCAACGGGTCAAGGGAGCTACCAGCCGCTCAGCCCCGAGGTGCACCCATCACGACCCCCAAGCAGAGGCAAACAGACTGGCGCACGAGTTCTCTGCGAGAACGAGCAGCAACAGTCTGCCAGCCGAGCTGAGGGCAAGACAAGAGCATCTACAGCCAGACAGACACGCTCAGATCAGAGAAAGGGCAGCCGAACCCGATAACTCAGACATTATCTTTTCTCTGAGGGAACTAAGGAAAGCCTATAAAACCAGTTCGAACACAGCCCCGGGCTCTGATGGGATCTTGTACCCCCTTATCTCCCACCTAGGACTAGCAGGTGAGCGTGCACTCTTGCAACTCATCAACAAGTCCTGGGAAACTTCCACTCTACCCCAGAGTTGGAAGAGGGCTACCATAGTTCCCGTCCCAAAACCAAAGGAGCCGGGGAAGTACCGCCCCATCTCTCTGCTCAGCTGCCTGGCCAAGACGGCTGAGAGGATGGTACTAAACCGGCTTCAATGGAAAACGGGACCCCTGCACGAACACCTTCACGGGTTCACAAGGGGCATGGGCCGAGCACACAGCATAGCACAATCAGCAAGGGCCCAGCTGTGGTGGTATTCCTTGACCTGGAGAAGGCTTTTGAACTGGCAAGTCCGCTTGCCATTCAGGAAAGCCTGATCCAGAAGGGAATCAGAGGAAAGCTCTTGGCTTGGATAGGTGACTACTACAGGAACAGGACTGCCAATGTCAAATTCCAGGGTCACCTATCGCAGCACATGCCGCTCGAAAATGGAACGCCACAGGGTGGGGTTCTCAGTCCAGCCCTATTCAACACTTTAATGTCCTGCATCCTCAACATAAACCTACCAGTGGGGTGCCAGATCATCTCGTATGCAGACGATTTCGCTATCACCTCCACTGGACCACGCAGCCAGAATAAAGCCCAGCGTTGTCTGGACCTCGTGTCAGAGGAGTGTTGTAGGACAGGACTAAAGATCTCTGCTGCCAAATCCAAAGCCATGGCTGTGAGACAGAGAGTTCGAGGCACAAGACTGAAAATCCAGGGAGTGGAATTAGAATGGGTCAAGGACTACCTATACCTTGGGGTAAGGATAGACCGGACCCTCTCCTTCCATAAGGAGGTCCAGTACCTGGTTGACCGAACCAAAGCAAGACTGTCCGTCATGAGAGCAATGACTGGGAGACGCATAGGGGCCAGACACAAAGTACTAAGATCATTCTATGTACATGCTGTCCGGCCCATTGTGGAGTATGCCTCAGTCGCTCTAATTGCTGCAAAGAAAAAGCACACAGACAAATTAGAAACAGTCCAAAATGAAGCTGCCAGGATCATTCTGGGTGCCCCGAGGTGGACGAAGGTCCTCAACCTCCTGATGGAGGCAAACCTTCTCCCCCTGGACTCACGAATCGATCTAACGGCAACACAATTCCTGTCAAAGGTCATCCAGGCTCCCAGGAACACAAGCCCAAGACAAAAATTAGTCAGATGCCTCGAACAAGACAACGAGCTCGTTGCAAACAACTCCTGGCTGTCTCATACAGCCAGAGTGTTGATACGCCATCAGCTCAAAGAACAGCTTCTTGCTAAGGGCATGGACTCCACCCACCCCGACTTTGCCGAAGCCCCGCCGTGGGCACTGAGCCTGATAGAGTTCAACATAATGAGCCTGTCAATGAAAAAGAGCCTATACCCCATGCCTAGCCTAAAGGCAGAAGCCCACAGGGTCATTGCAGCCATCACTACTCCGGGTAGTAGAACATACTACACGGATGGATCGGTCGATCCCTTGAGCCACACTGCAGGCGCCGGCTTTGCAGCTAGGGATGCCACGCGATCCATGAGGGTAACAGACAACGCCTCCTCGCTACAGGCAGAGGCAGTTGCAATCATGGGAGCCCTAGGCCACGCGTCCCTAAGGGAAGGACACGTGGTCATACACACAGACTCCAGGGCAGCCATTGACTGTCTTCAGCACAGCTCACCCACAGACAACATCTACCTACTGACCACGATTCTCACAATGGCACAGAGAATTCTTGCTCAGGGTAGAAGAATTATCATCAACTGGGTCCCAAGCCACATCGGCATCAGAGGGAACGAGCTTGCTGACAGACTAGCCGTCGCTGGCAGGGGTATGCCCCCAAATCCCATGACGAGCCGAAAATTACTTATGGAGAAGTGTGCCTTGGTCGGTCGTACCCTCCTACGGCAGCTCCACAGAGAGGAAACGAGAACCTCCCCCTCGGCCAGCTGGTACTCAGACGCCACAGGCTATGAACCACTAGCACTCTCCGAAGTAAGCAACAGAGGTACCGAAGTCATTCTTCACAGAATGCGCCTAGGTTACCACTGTGCATGGCAGATTATCCCAACAATCGAACGCGATGAATGGTGCTGCAAGCACTGCGGCGAGCCGAACGCCACACTAGTCCACTACCTAGAAAATTGTGACCATACACAATTCCTGAGACATGGACCGCCCACAACAGCCGCCGTGTTGGTAAAGAGGCTATGCGAAATGCTTATACCATGGCGGCAGGAGCGCTTGCTGGCAATCCCGCCGCCACGGTAAGCACCGAGTGTCAGACAACTCAATGAGATAGCCGTAAAAAGCTGACACAGGCCGGGCCATATCTAGAAGGCCCGGGCGAAGCTAGAACTTCGCAAACCAAACCCCCCCCCCCCCAGTGCTTGTACAAGGGATATCTTCAAGAGACCTTGTATTGTAGCTTGACGTCGAGGAATGTTGGTGATGCACAGGTGGTGGAAGGTGCAGGACAGCCATTGACCATTGTCGTTCATATTTCCAATACCAAAGCGTCCAAGGCATGAAGACCAAGAGTCACTGTGCCCATTCTTGCATTGAATTCACCTAGGAGAATAATCTGTTCCTTGCTTAGAATACTGCTGATGATGGCTGACAGGTTCTCGTAGAACTCATCCTTGGTCTCAGGAGTGGAGGAAAGCGTGGGAGCATACACGCTGACCAAGGTGACGGGGGCCATCCGAAGTATTGAGGCGGAGAGTGAAGAATCGTTCAAAGCCAATGTTGCCTGGTTCCTACATTTGCAGCAATGTGTATTTTTTTTTTTTTTTTTCTTCTTTTTACTGCAAAACTTACTCCATAGATTCTGGGCTCATTAGACGCTTTCCTATGCCAGAAAATCACGTACCATCTCTCTGATGGTACCGAATTTGCTAGCTGTGTTCCCTGGTGGCTCACAATGTCCACCTTCAGTCTGCACAAATTCGTCAATGATAACAGCAGTCTTTCTTGCGTCGTGGATATCTTGAAGTTAGTCTGGATATCCAGTCAGCATTGTATGGACATTCGAGGTTCTCAGTTTAAGAGCTGGCCTCTGTCTGTTTCTTTTGGAATTGCTTGGTCCATGTGTTTCAGCCAGCCGTGTGGGTTTGATCCCTGATTCCCGTACACAATACGAGGAAAGCAAACTATGGCGAGACATCACGTTATTGACTAGGGGCTGCCTAGCTTGAAGCGGGCGGTAGCTGTCGAGGATGGACCCACGCGCTACGTCTCTATGTCATTTGAACATTGTCGCTTATAACTGGTAACTGCCACTCTCCGTGTTGTGTCGACGCTGTGCAGTGTCGCTGGAGTGTCCACTTTAGTGGTGGGAGACACATACATATGGAAATATATACATATATACATATATAAATATATACATATATAAATATATACATATATATTATGTACACACATGTATATATATTAACATACATTTATATATGTATATATATTATATATATTGTATGTATAATAGGTATGGATATATGTATATGTATGTGTCTGTGCGTACACATCTGTATGTTGGTTATGCTATGAGTGTTTTTCTCATTGGATTTGTCGATAGAAAACTTGATTGATATGGAAATAGGTATATAAAGGCTCGTGGAAGTTCTTTGCACACACGAAATACATAACACATACACTAACACACACATGAAAGCACACATAGACACGCGGACGCACGCAGTCAAGCACACACACACACACACACACACACACACACACACACACACACACACACACACACACACACACACACACACACACACACACACGTACATGTATATTCACAAGAGGCACACTGGTGTTCCTTTAAATTTAAGCACGTGTAGTCAATTAAAAGCGACGTATAACTTCATGCCCCAGGGCCGTCGAGTCATTAACTTCGCTTTTCCCGGTCTCTCTCAGGCTAATATTATCTTGTCATCTCTGGTTGTAAGTCGTGAGATATCATACGTACCATTTTCTTTTTCAGTCATTCAGTGTTAAGTTTTGCTATTTATGATTATGTGTTTATTTATATCTGTATCTGCCTGTCATTCTATATATACATGTATGGACGTATGCATGTATATATGTAGGTATGTACGTAAATACGGAAGTATATGTAGATATACGTGTATATTTATGTGCATTTGCATGCATATCTGTATGTATATGTGTATATGTATGTGTTTACGTACAGTCACATATACATGCACACATATATATATACACATATGTATATATACATAATGTCTATATACATATATGTATATACATATATGTATATGCGAATATATATATATGTACGTACATGCCATGCCCATTGTGAGTTGACTTTATTTATTGTTTTACACATTGATGGCGACACTTGTACTAAGTCACCAACGAGCCAATTACGAATACTGCTTATCTCGCCTGTTTGCTCTTTTCCTTGATTTACGAAAATATTTTACGTTATTGTATATTCTATAACTTTATACCTGTAATGAAAATAACACCATCGATACTCAAAGCAGTAGCAAAAAAAAAAAAAAAAAAAAAAATTTCCCGCCAATTCAAGGAAAGGTGAAATCAGGTTAGGTCACAAGGTCTACTAATTGACTCCTTTGCGGCTAAGCACCTGCAGACATTTCACAAAAAAAAAAAAAAAAAAAAAAAAAAAAATGAGCATGGCATTTTCCCGACGGCATTGAGTTAATGACTTACAACCACATCCCAAATGTTATTTTGCATTTCTGTGAATCTCTTTTTCCGTCTCTCTCTCTCTCTCTCTCTCTCTGTCTATTTGTCTGTCTTTCTCTCTCACAAACAGTTCCGTAACCTTCTCTCTTATTATTTCTACCAATGCCCTCCCCTCTTATTTTCTCCTCTTCCTTTTTTTCTCGTCTTTTTCTCCGTCGGTCTCTCCGGTCAATCTCCTTTCCACTCTCCTACTATCTGTCTTCCTCCTTCCTTCTCTCTTCTTCCATAGATTTTTTTTTGTCTCTCGTCTCTTTCCTCACTATCTCCATCATATTTCTTCCTCCATTCAGATCGCCACTGAATTATTCAAAAAAGTTGATAGACATATGTGGTAGGCCTTACCCTCTCCCTATTTCCCCCATCTCTCAAACTTTTTCCGTCTCTTTTATCTAATAATTTTTCTCTCATGAATTCCACATTTTTGTCTTTCTGTTTTCATTATTTTCATCTTTAGATTCATTTCTGTCGTTATCTTTAGTTTTCACTTTCATATTAGTTATCGTTATTTTCATGTATACTCATTTTTATCTTCATCCTCATTTATTTATTTTAGATAATGATAAGTTTGATAATAAAAACAAACAAAACATTATTAATGGTAGTGATATTGATGATGATCCATCTCCATCTTCATCTCTATATCTGTCTCCATCTTCCGCCTCTCCTCCACCTCCAACACTTCCTCCTCCCTCTTCCTCTTCTTCTAATTCTTCCCCTTTGCTACGTCCTCCTCCCGTGCCTTCATCCCTCCTCCTCCTTGTTTTCTTCTTCCTCCTCCTCTTCCTTCTTTTTTCCCCTCTCCCCCCCCTCTTTTTCCGTCTTATTTTCCTCCTTTGTGTTTTCCTCCTAC
>NC_061840.1:308900-311400 GCF_019202785.1 Penaeus chinensis
CCTAAAAGAACCGAGAGGAACAAAAGCACACCGATAACACCCATGACGGTAACCGTAAGCCAATTGTACAAAGCAAGGACGAGAAACGCACACAGACGTTCGCTCCAAATCGGGAAATTTTCCTTTTGTTTACCGTTGCGTGTGTAAACTTACTGTTTGACTTAGGCGTCGACTCGATCTTCTGAGTTTCCTGGTAGCGGAAAGGAGGGGAAGGGGGTGGGGGGTAAGGGGTAAGCGGGGTAAGGGGGGGAAAGGGGAGAAGGGAGGAGTAGGAGAAGGGAGGACAAGGGAAAAGTGAGAAGGGAGGAGAAGGGGAAGAGGAAGGGTGGAAAAGGGAAAGGAGGATGGGAGGGAAATAGGATAGAGGAAGAGGGGAGGGGGGGGGGGGGGCGAAATAAGGAATGGGGTAGGAAGAGGAGAGAGGATGCGGGAAGGGATCTTCCGAGTTTCCTGGTAGCGGAAAGTAGGAGAAGAGGGAAGAGGAATATAAATGGGAAATAGGAAGAATATAGAGGAAGAGGGGTTTAGGGAAATGAGGAAGGGGGTAGGAAGAGGAGAGAGGTTGAGGAAAGGGAGGAAGGGGGTAAGAAAAGGAGAGAGGTTGGGGGAAGGGAGGAAGGGGGTAGGAAGAGGAGAGAGATTGAGGAAAGGGAGGAAGGGGGTAAGAAAAGGAGAGAGGTTGGGGGAAGGGAGGAAGGGGGTAAGAAGAGGAGAGAGATTGAGGAAAGGGAGGAAGGGGGTAAGAAAAGGAGAGAGGTTGGGGGAAGGGAGGAAGGGGGTAAGAAAAGGAGAGAGGATGGGGGAAGTGAAGGAAGGGGGTAGGGGAAGGGGTGAAGGGTAAGGAAGGAAAGGATTAAATGAAGGGGGAGAAGGAGAGGAAGAAAGGAAGGGGGTAGGGGTTATGGAGGAAAAAATAAGGGAAATGGGAAAGGAGATGGGGAAGGGAGAAAGGGTGAGGCGTGAGGAATAGGGTGAGGGGATAAGAAGATGGGGAAGGGGAAGTGAGAGGAGGGAAGGGGGCGGGGACCGGAGAGAGGGGAATGGAAGGGGTGGATAAAGAGTGGGGAATGAAAGGAAAGTGGGAATGAGTTCGGTAAAGAAGTGGAGGAAGGGGTGAGAAGGAAGTGAAAGAGAAGAAGAGGAAGGAATTGGGAGTCAGGGATGAGGAAAGGGGAAGAGGAATAGACGGGGGAAATGAGAAAAATGGTGAAGGAGGAATGGAAAGGCCAAGGAGAAAGAGGAAGAAAGGAAAGGGTAATAGCTAAGGGAAAAATGATAAGGGTGTAGGAAGCGTGGAGTAGAATAAAGGGAGGGAAAAGGATATGAGGAGGGAAGGGGAAAGGGAAAGGTGAGGGAAAGAAAGGGTTTGAGCGTGTGTGTGTGTGTGTCTGTGTCTGTCTCTCCCCTTCCCTTATCTCTCTCTCTTTTACTTCTTAACCCCTTTCTTCCTTTATTTTTCTCTTTCACAGTCCATTCGCATATTTATCACTCTTTATTAACATTCCTCTAGACCGACTCCCTTTTATTATATCTCTTGCATGTCCTCTTTTTGCCCTCTTTCTTGTATATAGCTTCTTTTATTTTACATTGTTTATCGTGTCACGCTGTCCCTGTTATGTACTAATCTTTTCAACCTTCCCCTTTATTCGCTTCTTCGTTTAATATTCTTTCTCTTCTCCCCTCCTTCCTCCCTTTCTCTGCGTCAGTCTGTTTCTGTTTCTTATGAATGATGACTTTTTCCTAGGGCTGGGGATAAATCATGTCCATGGGGATACTTTTATGGTACTTATCGCTAACAATAACAACAACAAGAGTAGCAGAAATACGTATCGTGATAATTATTATTATTTTTTTTTTTACTTTTATTTCCATGAAGCAAAAAAAAAAAAAAAAAAAAGGAAACATAGAAGTGAATGGTTATTTTTGTAACATTGTCTTTCTTTTCTTTCAGGTAAGAGTGAGCAGAACATCCTACACGTACGGCTGGCCGGTCTACGCAGAGGTAAGTCGTCAAAAATATTGAGGACGATGTTGAGTGAACTTACCAACCCCTTTTACGTTGTTTGTGATACGCTTTTGTATGCAAAGGCGTATATCTACATCTATATATCTATACTTTATAAATCTATATATACAAATAGAAATATGTAAAAAGAGATATGAATATTTATGTGTGTGTGTGTGTGTGCGTGTGTGTGTGTGTGTGCGTGTGTGTGCGCGTGTGTGTGTGTGTGTGTGTGTGTGTGTGTGTGTGTGTGTGTGTGTGTGTGTGTGTGTGTGTGTGTATGTATGTGTGTGTGTCTGTGTGTGTGTCTGTGTGTGTGTATCTGCATGTATATAAATGTTTTTAATATTTATAAGAAAGCTTGACAGTAATCCGAATATATATACATACATACATATATGTATATATATATATATATATATATATATATATATATATATATATGTTTACATGTATATACATATATACATATATGTATGTGTATATATAAATATG
>NC_061840.1:321400-338900 GCF_019202785.1 Penaeus chinensis
TGCTTCTTGATAAGAGCGATAAGATAATACGCGGTTATTGGTAGAATAATGCTTTATGGGGAGTTTTATAGAGTAATAAGAAATTCGAAATATGGCAATATAAATTATTATGATGGGAATATTGGCCTTGTAAATTTAAAGGTTCAGCAGTGCCAAAAGTTACAAACAAATAACGAAATGAATATAGAGAAATAAACAAATACATATATTTACATAAATATGGATATATATATTATATATTATATATTATATATTATATATTATATATATACAGAAAAAAAAGAACTTTGGTTGTGTCAGGGTTAAGACACAGTTTTATTTATTCTAGTTGATAGAGCGATATTGATCACTGGCAAAGGTGCTGGACCATTGTAGGCTAAAAAGGTACTGATAATGATGTAAACGTAATAGAGACAAAGTGGGTGACTTAAACGTAAGTAGGGTGATAGAGAAGGTTACTACGGACAATTAGCCTTTCATTGTGAAAGTGAAAGACTGAGAGAAACAAACATACGGAGATGGAGATGGAGAAGAAGAAGGAGAAAGAGAAAGAGAAAGAGAAGGAGAAGGAGAAGGAGAAGGAGGAGAAGTAGAAGTAGAAGTAGAAGTAAAAGTAGAAGTAGAAGGAGGAGGAGGAGAAGAAGAAGAAGAAGAAGAAGAAGAAGAAGAAGAAGAAGAAGAAGAAGAAGAAGAAGAAGAAGAAGAAGAAGAAGAAGAAGAAGATGGAGGAGGAGAAGAAGAAGAAGAAGAAGAAGAAGAAAAAGAAGAAGAAGGAGAAAGAGAAGGAGAAGGAGAAGGAAAAGGAGAAAGAAGGAAGAGGAGGACTTATATATAATTATATTATATTATAATAAAAATGTATTGATGAAAATATTAAAAGACTGCTTTATAAAAATGCTATGGTGATTGTTTTCGAAATGAGATATTGACCTCTCATTGTCTCATAAAGAGAAGATAAGGTACGCACATAAATTAATGATAAGAGAAAAATGATGTTAGGGTGATGATATAACTGTCAGATATTACTGAAGGTGAGAGAGCTATAGCGTAATGAGATACTGAATGTACAATTTTTTAGGGTAAAGATATAATCATTGATCTGCTTCACAAGGGTGATAGGCTGATGCTGAAAACTGATAAGCGTGAGGAAGTAGTGGTTATGGTTAACGATAAGGATACTGGATAGGAGAAACAAACTAATAGGGCGATTTTGAAAAATCTAGAAGCTACGTTAAGAGATTGTAGTTTAAGTGGGAAAATAAGGAATAAGGAAAGGTTATGGAATGTATTAGGGCCGTTAGGGTTTGATTAATATATTGATGGCTGATTCCCGCCTGCCTAAACTGATACATGCTTTATGACTTGTTTACAAAGGGCCAAAACGAGTGGTTTTATGGTGTGTCCTGACGAAATGACCAATATTGTTAATTAAATCCGGCAAAAAATGCATTGAAAAGTATATTGTGTCATTTTTATGCTGTCATGACGGAAAAAATTGCTGATTTGGGAGTAAACAATCGTTAATAAAAGGATTTAAAGTACAAATGATTTAAAGACTACCAACTCAGTAAAGAAACACAGTAAGATAACTACTGAAAACTTTATAGATCATTTAAGAGCTAAAAGATCAACACAACGGAATTTCAAGTGAACAGTGACGGAGAAGTTTTAGAGAACCAAAAAATTCTGCCACCTAGGTATATGGTGCTTCAAGTGAGGATGGTGGCCATGGTGCTGTTAATAAGATTTATATCACAGGATAACGAACCAGGTAATGTATAGTGAAGCGTATTGGAAATGTGTCATTATCAAAAAATCTATGGTGAATGAAAATATATACCGGACGCCTTTGGAAAAAAGAGGAAATTAATATACAGTAATTAATGAATTGTTATGGTAAAAATGTACTTACATTGACTACAATTGGGGGAAAGAGGTAGTTTGTATATATATATATATTTATTTATATATATATTTTTTTGTTTCAGCCATTAGCAGTCTATGCTGAATTTATGTCGAAGGAAATAACGAACGGCAACTGATATCAACGTAAAATAATATTTTTATTGCTTCTATTTTTTATAAGATATATAGATAATTGCAACATGCATTCGGTTAACCCGTAGAAAAAATATATATGTATATATGTATATACACACACATTCATATGTATATGTATATATGAATTATATATATATACATAAATATATGTGTGTGTATGCATATATACATGAATATAAATATACATATATTTTTAGATATATATTATGTATATATGTATACACGTGTGTATGTGTGTATAAACATACACATACTTTTTATATACATATATACATATATGTATGTGTGTATACATATACACAACAATACATATATACATAAATGTATATATCTATATCTATCTATCCACCTACCTGTATATGAGTATATGTATACATAGACAACAATACATACATGATTGTGTATATATCTCTGTTTTTATATCTAACTATCTATGGATATTTATATATATATTTATATGTATGCATATATATATATATATATATATATGTAAATATACATTTATATCTATACACACGCACACACGCACACACACACACACACACACACGCACACGCACACGCACACGCACACGCACACGCACACGCACACGCACACGCACACGCACACGCACACACACACACACACACATATAAGCATATACATATATACATATATATATTGTTATTTACACACACACACATGTTTATGTATATACACACACACACACACACACACACACGCACACACACACACACACACACACACACACACACACACACACACACACACACACACACACACACACACGTACATATACATGTATTTTTTGGATATATGTGTGCGTGTTTATCCTTTTGGTCTAGCTGTCAATATGATATTATATACAGTATATTCAGATGATGTTATTCGATAGATATAACGACGAAGTAGAGTCCATGGCAAAGAACTGAAAAATAAAGTTTATACGCTGGTAGACACAAGCACGTCGCATCAGCTATGAACATTCCGATCCTACGCAAACATAAATATCTAAGATCGCTCTCCCACGAACGCTACAGAATGCCTGATGCTACCATTTCGGCGAACATGGTGGTTTCTCGTTGTTGTTAATGGTAATATATATTTCCCTTTTTTTAATGGGGGGGGAGGGGGGGGGGCATAGAGATGATGGTATTCTGAGGAAGGAACGACATAAATTGTAAGTAGCTTAATGATGATAATGATAATGATAATGAAGATTTTATATCACAAGAAGAAATAGAGATGAAGAAGAAGAGGAAGAAAAAGAAAAAGAAAAAGGGAAAGAAAAAGAAAGAAGATAGGCAGAAAAAAGTGTTAATAAGGAGCACAAAAGAATACACGAAAAAACAAAACAAAACTAAAAAAAACAAAAAAACAAAAACAGAACAACGCCCATGCTCTCACCAAGCAGCGGCCGCCCATCATCCTTCCCCGCCCGCGGTGATAGTAACCCGCCACATAGTTATTTCGACCAGGCGCTCTTTCCTCACGCTGACAGGTGAGCAAAGGGTCCGTGAGATGGACCGAGGGAGGAAACCTGTGATTTGTTCTAAGCTTTATTCACCCGGTGAGGATAAGTGGGATTTTATTTTGGTCTTATTCATTGAATGAGTTTTACTTTATTTTAATTTGATTATGGGGAATTTTGTTCATTTTTTTTTATTATTATTATATTATTATTTGTTATTGCTTGATTTCGTGAAGTCGGTTATTCATTTTCAAGTTTGGTTTGATTTGGTGTATTTTATTTGACATTTTTAAAATATTCTGTTCTATTTTCTTGTTTTTCAGTTATTTATTTATTTATATATTGGTTGTTGTCGCCATGACTATTTTGACCATGGTCATTGTTGTTATTATCGTCATTACCATATTAGTAATAGTATCATCATTATTTTTCTCATTCGTATCATCAGATAGTGTCATTATTAGTGTTGTTTTTGTTATTATTATCTTATTATCATAGTTATTATTTTCCTTATGATTATTATTGTTATTCTTAATAATATTAATATCAACATCAAAATTATTATCAACATCAACATCATCATTACTATTATTATTATTGTTTTTTGTGTTTATTACTTTAATTATTATTACTGCTGTTATTGTTATTATTGTTGTTATTGTTGTTGATATTACTATCATCATTGTCATTATCATTTTCATCATTCATTTTCCGGAAGCAACAATATCATCACAACAGGAAGAAGAACGGCAGCGGTTGAACAGTAATTTGCGTGAAAGCAGTTCTTTTTATTAGCGCTGTTTCAAATGTAATTAGCGACGTTTTTACTGTTATCACTTTTGGTGTTCCGGGTTCAAACTTGATACACACACACACACACACACACACACACACACACACACACACACACACACACACACACACACACACACACACAGATATATACTGTATGTTTTTGTATATATATACAATTATATATATACATATATATATATATATATATGTATATTTATATGTATATTTATATATATTTATATATATATGCATATATATTTATATATATATGCATATATATATATTTATATATACATATACATGTACATATACATATGCAGATACAGATACAGATACATATGCAGATACAGATACAGATACATACTCATATACCTACACACACACACACACGTGTGTGTGCGTGTGAGAGTGTGCATTTATTTATATATGGTATCGTTATATATATACGTATATTTATCTATTCATTTTAAAATATATTTAAATGTATCTCTCTCTCTTCACCCCCCCCCCCCCTCTCTCTCTCTCTCTCTCTCTCTCTCTCTCTCTCTCTCTCTCTCTCTCTCTCTCTCTCTCTCTTCTCTCCTCTCCTCTCCTCTCCTCTCCTCTCCTCTCCTCTACTCCCTCCCTCCCTCCCTCCCCCCCTCTCTCTCTCTCTCTCTCTCTCTCTCTCTTTCTCTCTCTCTCTCTCTCTCTCTCTCTCTCACTCTCTCTCTCACACACACACACTCTCTCTCTCTCTCTCTCTCTCTCTCTCTCTCTCTCTCTCTCTCTCTCTCTCTCTCTCTTTCTTTCTCTCTCTCTCTCTCTCTCTCTCTCTCTCTCTCTCTCTCACTCTCTCTCTCTCACACACACACACTCTCTCTCTCTCTCTCTCTCTCTCTCTCTCTCTCTCTCTCTCTCTCTCTCTCTCTCTCACCTTCCCCCCTTTCCTCCTTCCCCCTCTATCCCTTCCTCACACTCTCTTCCTTTCTCACATTTTATTTCATTCCTTTTTCTTCTGTCTGGGTCATCATCAGAAGGAGGGGAAAGGGGAGATAAGATAAATGCGTCAGCGAAAGAGGGAGGAGGAGAGACAGGTGAAAGAGGAATTTTTGGACGAATAAATGTCCCCCTAGGGAGAAAGACCGAAAACGAATGAGGCAGGAAGAGGAGAGAAAAGAAATGCCAGGAGGAAATGGAAGCGAAAGAAAAAAGAAGATATGCTGTTTGAGAAAGAGAGAGTGGAGAGTAGAGGGTAGAGAAAAGAGAGAGAAGAGAGCAGCTGTGTGTGTGTGTGTGTGTGTGTGAGAGAGAGAGAGAGAGAGAGAGAGAGAGAGAGAGAGAGAGAGAGAGAGAGAGAGAGAGAGAGAGAGAGAGAGAGAAGAGAGAGATAGAGGAGAAAGGGGAGAAAGAGATAGAGGAGAGAGAGAGGTGGGCCTTAGAGAGAGAAAGTCAGAGATAGAAGGAGAAAGAGAGGAAGAATGAAATATATAGATAGATTGATCGACTGACAGATAGATCATTTAGATAGAAAGACTGATAAGTAGATAGAAATGGATAGCTAGTTTGATTGATAGGCAGGCAGGTAGAGAGAGAGAAAGAGAAAGAGATATTTTGATGATGATACACTATGAAAGAAAGAAAAGAAAAGGGAAAGTATAAGAAATATTTCACAGGAATTAATTATTACGAAGAGGAACAACAAAAGGAGGTTTGTATTAATTTGCCAACTCTCGAGATTAGTTTACGTTTTAATCAAGGCAAGTTTTCTCTCATTATGCCTTTTCTTGTAGTCATTATTGATGTAATTCTTGTTTTGTTATCGTAATTAGATTTGATGTCCTTTCATTTCTGTTATGATCATCATTAACATTGCCGTTTTATTGTCATTGCTATCATCATTTGGAACGTTATTGTTCGTTATTATTATTGTTTTTTTTTTGTTTTTTTTTATCTCTACCGTACACCTGCTTACTATTGTTATCGTAATTTTAGCCTTTTTATTTTTATCATTATATCATTGCCATTGTTACCAATCATTATAGTCATCGTTATTATTATTTAATTACCATTCTTATCAGAATTATAGTCATCGTTATTATTATCATTATTACATTACCACTGTTACCATCATTATAGTCATCGTTATTATTATCATTATTACAAATCTTATCATCATAGTCATCGCTATTGTTATCATTATTACATTAACATTGTTACCATCATTACAGTCATCGTTATTTTCACCATAATAGCAATGGTAAAATCATTATTCCGATCATCCTAATCACAAGAAGCTTCGTTTTCGTTGCAAGAATAAGTTACTGGATATTCTGCAAGTCACGACATTGATGCAGAATTTTCAGATGATATATTGAAGTCACTTCACTGCTGGAATTACGAGCACTTGTCAGCAGTTTTACGTATACGATGCACAGTTAAAGTTTTATAACTGAAATATCGCCGTTAAGGTGCTGCTGCGATGACGCTGATTTATCATTTCGTGTTTGTTTGTTTTTTTTGATTTTGTTATGTATATAAGTATATAGAGAGAGCGAGAGCGAGCAAGGCAGAGAGAGCGAGGAGGGGGGGGGGGGGGGGGGGTTAGTTCATATGGACTCTTGACCAGCCAGCGAGCGAAAGGTCATTTAAAAAAGTAACATTAACGGAAATAAGCATAACATTAAAAATACGATAGTACGAGAAAAGAAACACTCTATTTGTGTGTGAGAAATGGCTTACTTCAGGTTATGATGTAACATTTTAATGGTGATTTGCACTCTCTCTCTCTTTCTCTTTCTCTCTCTCTATATGTATGTGTGTGTGTGTGTGTGTGTGTGTGTGTGTGTGTGTGTGTGTGTGTGTGTGTGTGTGTGTGTGTGTGTGTGTGTGTACTAGGTAATAATTTCAAATTTCTCTCTGTATTTCTTTCTTTCTATCACTCTCTCGTCTCTTTTTTTTTCTTCATTCTTCCTTAGGAAACAGCACCTTCCTCTTATCTTGTAATTAAAAATGTATATATGTAAATTACTCGGCATGGATTTTTAGTATGTGGCAAAATATGCATATACGTGAGCATGTAACTACGTATTTACAACCTGATACATAAGGATATGTATATATCAATCTATTGCGTTATGTGTTTGTTTCTATATCTATATATCTTTTCGTTTCTTCGTCTGCCTGTTTATCTATCTGTTTTATTTTTTATTTTTATTTTTTTTACAAATGTTTATCGGTTTGTCTGCCTGGTTATTTGTCTATCTATCTATCTATCTATGTACCTATCTCTGTCTATCTACCCATTCGTGTTTATATGTATGTATATATATGTATACACATACATATATCTATAAATGTATATACATATATCTATACATATGTATGTATGTCCGTGTGTGTGTGTGTGTGTGGCCGCATGTGTGTGTGTGTGTGTGCGCGCGCGCGCGTGTGTGTACGTGTGCATATACATGCCGATAACCCAAAAATACCCACAATACCTTACAAACATAGTTAAGTTAAACCAAAAATTACACAAAATTCCCTCTCTATTTGTAGCCGTTCTTCCGAATGTATTCATCACGACCATTTCAAATCACACGCATCTGACTGCATCAAGTAATTGCATATATAATGAGCCCAGGGCAATGAGTAGGGCACAATAGGCCTACCTTGAAGGGCCTAACAGAAGCTCTGGGACGGTTAGGTATTATTAGGCTGCTAATGAGGGGGGCAGGGGGGTCAGCGGGGGAGGGAGGGGGGGGGGATGTATCTAGAAGGGGTATAATTACATCCGTCATTTGACTCGCTTTATTGATTGTTTGTCTTTTTTTCTCTGAGTCTCTTTTCTTTTTTTCTGTTTGTCTGTTTCTGTTGCTTTCTCTCGGTCTTTTTTTTCTGTTATTTTCTAACTCGGTTTCTTCTCGTTTTTCTGTTTGTCTGTTTCTCGCTGTTCTCTCTCTCTCTCTCTCTCTCTCTCTCTCTCTCTCTCTCTCTCTCTCTATCTCTCTCTCTCTCTCTCTCTCTCTCTCTCTCGTCCCAATCATTTCCTAATTTGCGACTTGACCTATTGAAATCTAAGTTCGATTTTTTATGCGTTGGAATTGCTTGGACGTTTTGCTATAAATAATTAGTTTTTGTGTTGCAAATGCCCTCACTTGGACCAAATACTCTTTTGCGACCCTTCTTATCCATACACAAAATACCCCCCCCCCCCTCCTCACAAAAACACCCCAAAACACACACACTTATAGACAAAACCTTTCCTATCCACTGTGGTCTGAACCATTTAGCAGAAGGGGGGTAACCCATCCCTATAAACTGTTAGGTATTGCTCTCCCCCCCTTGTTAACAGCCTCTGTCAAATATACCAGGTGAAATCCGCGGTGAAACTAACGATGTTAATTAAACCTGACCCATTTTTTTTCCCCAACACTTTCCAGATCGCCTGTGGACTGCATTGATGTGGGTCAGGTGTGGGGATGGGGTATGTGGAGTGTGGTTGTGGGTGTGGATGTAGGCAGGGTATTCGATCAAACTGGTAGAAGGAGAATCATTATCTCAAAGAACTCTTATGGAGTCTTAGGTCTTTGGGGGATAAAAGGGTTATTGGTGTTGATGGTGGTTGAACAGTCTTTGTGGTCGCAGCTACAGAGAAAATATCTTGGAGGAATTTCGATATTGACCCAGTTGCTGGGGAGTTTGGAAGGGAAAAGGAGAGGGAGAAAGAGAATAAGTGAGATATATAAAGAGAGAAGGGGGAAAGAAAGTGGGAGGGAAAGAGAGAGAGAGAGGCAAAGAGAGAGAGAGAGGGAGAGAGAGGGAGAGAGAGGGATAGAGAGGGAGAGAGAGGGAGAGAGAGGCAGAGAGAGGCAGAGAGAGAGAGAGAGAGAGAGAGAGAGAGAGAGAGAGAGAGAGAGAGAGAGAGAGAGAGAGAGAGAGAGAGAGAGGGGGGGGGGGGGATAAAGAGAGGAGTGATGAAGATAGAAGCAATGATAAATATTGATAATACTCGTTATGATGACAATGATTACAATAAGTTGAAGATAAAAATGATGATAATAATAATAATAATAATAATAATAATAATAATAATGACAGTAAAAAAATAATATGAAAGAGGAAATGACAATAATAAAGATAATGACAATGATAATGACAATGGCAATGGCAGTGGAAATGACACTGATACTGATAATGATAATGGTAATAATAATGACAGAATAATTATCGCCATCATTTTCTTCATATTGGTATTATCATTATAATACCAATATGACGGAAAATAAAAAATCGAAAAACAGCACTTTTTATGCTAACAGTAATGTTGATAATCAAATCAAATATCTTACTACATGTAAAGCACGAAAGCGAGACCTAATCATAGAAAACCAACACTTCTAATTCTCAGGGGAAATAGAAACAAACGTGCACCTGATGAAGCCACACTCGGGTCTAAGCCTAAACTTTACCCCGGGGGAGTGAGTGACACAAGGGAAGGGAAAAAGAACACTGAGGATTAAATTGAAAGGTTGGAATGCGTGTCAAAATGAAGATATAGTGTGGAATTATTCTGTAAGGTATTTTTATGAAGGCTGTTTTTTTTTCTTGTTCTTCCTGTTTTATTGTCGGTTTCTTTGTCTGTCTCTCCCCCTCCCCCTCTCTCTTTGCACGCACACACACACACACACACACACACACACACACACACACACACACACACACACACACACACACACACACACATACACACATACATACTTAAACATATACATATATGCAAACACGTATGTGTGCGTTTGTCTACTTATTTATCTATTAATGTATATGTATATTTATTTGCATGTAACCGGACTCCCTCTGCACACATTGTATATCCCTGCATAAGGGAGTCCCATAAAACGAATCTTTGTTTATTCCTAATCGTTATCAACAAAGCTTAATTTGCATATCAGGCCTATTGTTCTGGTTGCCTTTCCGGCGATTTTTAAACAATTACGGTTTAAATATAGTCAGTTTCAGGTTTCTCTTTAATATTAATTTCATAGGTATTTGTTTTCATCGAAAGTTTATTTGTGTGTGTGCATTTACTTTTCTGAATAATGGTTATTCACGTAACACTAAAAAATAACATATTTAGGAATTAGATATCCGAGCTTTCTTGGTTAACATAGATATAAGTAATTCAAGTGATGTTGTATATACGTTTAATCATTCAGGAAAATAATTAAAGTTTATAGAATTTTATTCTTTTAAGTGTAAAGAAATATTCTTTTGTTTGACTGTATGCTTTTGCTTTCCTATTTTTATTTTTCTCTGAATTATTTTCACGGTTTCTTAACAGCTTTGATACCGAAGGATAAGATAAAAGTAACTTGACAGAAACTGGTTAGTGGAAAATATGATTGTTTCACACTTTTGCGCACTTAAACACGTATTCAACACACACACACACACACACACACACACACACACACACACACACACACACACACACACACACACACACATACGCACACACACACCATTCAATATACGTCGCCATTTCAAGGTCATTTCAACCCACAAGCCAATCTCCGTCAACTAATTCCCATTAGGTTACTCGACGCAGTGTTGTCAATACGAAGTGAAATCTGTGGCAATTACACTGACAACATTACCTTTGTGTGTATGGTTTGTATATTTTCATAATTTATGCAAATGACTTAAACCTGCTCTTGAATTATTGTTGAAGTTTGTAATAAATTAGGCAGATTTTTTTATGACTTCCTACCACGAGTTTAATTTGTGTAAACTTTCAGTGTAAACAAGCATTCAGGAATTCTCCCTATCATTATTATTGTTATCATCATAGTATTATAGTCATGATGACAATTATTACCATCATCATCATTATTGTTATTATTTTTTATTAATATTACCATTATTATTCTCATTTTATGGTAATTATAAATATCATCATCATTATAATTTTCATTTTTAATATCATCCTCATCATCGTTGACATTATCAGCGTCATTATCATCATCATTTCCAACATTACCATTACCGTTACCATAACCATTATTATCACTATTATAATCACCATTATCTTGATATCAGTTTCATCACAACTGTTATCATCACTATCATCATGCCTTTTATGACCGAACAAGGAGATGGAGAAAGGGAAGAATAACAAGACAATAAGAAAATAGTAAGAAAAGACACAAGGACCGGGAAAGCCATGCATGTTGCCTCCCCCCCCCACCCCTTTAAACGTTACACCCCAGAGCATCGTATATAAACCTCGACGTAAGGACAAAAACATGGAAGAAAATGGAGGAAGTCGTAAAGATATTTGACTTACTTTCCAATCTCGGCGGCTGCAGTTTGCTCTCAGTGCTTCGGATTCAGCAGGTGTCTAATGCATAAGATCGTTATGCAGAAAAAGAAAAAGAAAAAGAAGAAGAAAAAATAGGAATCTGCAGGTGTCACACTTGTCGACAGCTGTGTTGGGAATGGAAATGTTTTGAGTGAATCGTGTTTCGTTTAGTGTTTTGCGTCCGTTTGAGATCTTGGTTCGAGTCGAGTCCTGGTGTTCTCTCTCTCTTTTTTTTTTTATTTGTTGTGGTTTTATATAGTATGGTTTGGTGTTTTTTTGTGTATTAGATATAAGTCTGTTTAGATATCTTTCTATTTGCCTGTTTCTTTGTTTATGTTTGCCTGTCTTTATTCTGTTATTTTTTTTTCAGTTTATCTATGTCTTTGTCTATTTCTTTCTGTCTATCCTTCTACATTTCCGTCATTTCCTCTCATCGCTTTTATTTATTTCTCCTTTATTCTATTTTTGTTCTTCTAAATACACCCTTCTTTCAACCCCCCCTACCATTAGGGGGGATTGAAAGACACAAGTATTATTTATAATACTTATAAATAAGTACTTACAAACTATACCCCCAACCTACACCCAATTTCCCCTTTCCCTCCCTTCCTCCCCACCTCAGCCCCTACCAACTTGCCCCCCTCTCCTTTTCTCTCCCCACCACCACCTCCACCAACGTTCCCCTCATCCCCTACCCTCTCCCTCAACCCACCCCTCACCCCCCCACATCCCTTTAGCGTAACACCCACCCCCCTCCCCCCACAGCAAGCTGCTTCTTCAACACATCCCCTCAAACATTCATAACTCGGGCGTCACATAAGCTTAGGACTCGGGCCCAGCCTCTCCTTATATGCGCGCCGTCTTGTTTGATGTGACTCAAGGAACCACGGGGATATGACTTACATCTCCGGCCTGCCTTGGCACTGTGCCGAGGAATGCCGGCATAGCGTGACCGGCTGAGCACAATGTACAGTGACAGCTTGCTTTCTGTTGTTTAAAGAGGGCGGGGGGCGTGGTTATAATTGCTTGTGGTCTACCTTTGAGTACGGTCACTGACTTTATTCTTTAAGAAAGTCTAAATGTTTCATTTTATATGACACTGTTATTGTGTTTTTGTTTTTGTTTCGATTTGCTCTTTCGGTCGGTTATTGTTATTATTATCGCTATATCATTATTCTCATTATCATTTTCATTATGAAGATGATTATTATTGTATGTTTTCATTTTCTGATGATTATGATGATGATGATGATGATGATGATGATGATGGTAATGATGATGATGATGATGATGATGATGATGATGATGATGATGATGATGATGATGATGATGGTGATGGTGATGATGATGATGATGGTGATGATGATGATGATAATGCTGCTGATGATGATGATGATGATGATGATGATGGTGATGATGATGATGGTGGTGGTGATGATGATGATGATGATGATGGTGATGATGATGGTGATGATGATGATAATGATGATGATGATAATGCTGCTGCTGCTGATGATGATGATGATGGTGGTGTTAATGATGATGGTGATGATGATGATGGTGATGATGATGATGATGATAGTGATGATGATGATGATGATGGTGATGATAATGATGATGATGGTGATGATGATAATGATGATGATGATGATAATGATGATGATGATGATATTACCATCGGTGTCGTCACCGCCATCATGATATTAACTATTACCTTTACCATGAAATGTTTTACCATGATTTTTTTCGTCTTTCGCAATAACACAAAGTCGTCAACAAACATTAGCGTCGGGTCACAAAGGCGCTTCTCAGGGAAAGTAAAATTAAGAACGAGAGAAATGAAGGAAGTAAGAATTAAAGTTTTGGACAGAAGACCATATATTAAAAGGGCAATTTAGTGTAAGAGAGAGAAAGAGATTCACTTCCTATGTGTACATAGATAGGCAGTGATATTGCAAAAGGGAGAGAGAGAGAGAGTGAGAGTGAGAGTGAGAGTGAGAGTGAGAGTGAGAGTGAGAGTGAGAGTGAGAGAGAGAGAGAGAGAGAGAGAGAAAACAAGAGGAAGAGAAATAAGACCGAAAGAAAAACTATCAAGATTAAGCCGCAAGACAAAACAAAACAAACAAGCAAAACAGGAGAAATCAATCAACGAAGCAACCGGAAAGCAAAAAGCAAGAACCACTCAACGTAACCACCTTTTGCTTGAATGAGATCGTGCTTGGCTACCCCTTCAAGCAGCTTCTTCTAAGACTAATGATATCCCATGCCTCCTTAAACCGCTTAGATGGGGGGGGGGGGGGATTTGGGGGAGGGGGGAGAATGGGGAGGGAGGTGGGAGTGGGGGGGGGGGTTGGGGATAGGGTCAGAGAGGGAAGGGGGAGACTGGGGAGAGGGTCGGAGAGGGAGCGGGTAGGGAGGATGGAGGTATGAGAGAAAGGGGGAAGATAGGTAGGGGAGGGGGTGCAGGTAGGAAAGGGTGGGTGGGAGGAGTCAAGAGGAGGAGCTGGAGGCTGCTAGAGTGAAGGAGGATAAGTGGGAGGTAAGGGGAAACAAAGTAGGAGGAGGAGGTAGTGGGTAGGGGAGGGAGCAGGAGGAATAGGGAGGCGGAAAGAGGTGTGAGAGAAGGAGGGAGGGGCAGGGGGAAGGGGGACGAGGCAAGACACGGAAGAGAAGCAAGGGAAGAAAAATAAAGCAGGAGGTGACGGAAGGGCGAGGGAGCGGGAAGCGGGGAGAGGGAAAAGGCATGGGAGAAGGAAAAGGCATGGGAGAAAGAGAAGGAAAATAGGGGTTGTGAAAGGAAAGGGGGGTTAGGGGGAGGCAAGCAAGGGGGTTGTGGGGGGTGGGTGTTTTATCCCTCAACTGCTCCTCCTCACTCGCAGTTAATCCTTTGAGTAATGAAGATAAAACCTTGGAAATGATTAGTTTTTTAATTGCAAATTAGTGATTAGACAACGGAAAGAAAGAAAGAACTGAAGGACAGAGAGAGAGAGATAGAGATAGAGAGAGAGAGAGAGAGAGAGAGAGAGAGAGAGAGAGAGAGAGAGAGAGAGAGAGAGAGAGAGAGAGAGAGAGAGAGAGTGAGTGAGTGATTAGAAAGAAAGAGACAAAGAAAGGGAGAAATAGTAAAGGGAAAGAAAGAACAAAAACAAACAGACAAGCAAAATAAGATAGAAGAGAGCGTCTGGACAAACAGCAAGAAAGAAAGAAACAAAAAGAGACAAAGAGAAAGCTGGGGAAATAAAAGAGACCGAGGTAATTAGGAGAAAAGTTAATGAGGACGAGGGAAAGGATGGAGCCGAGAAGATCATGAAGCAAGGGGAAGCTAATAAGATAGAACGGCTAATGACGAGAATGATGAGTCACCAGCGTTAATTATGAATTAAATTTTCCTTGCTTTTTTTTTTTCTTCAATAAACCGTTTTATATTATTATTTTTCTTTCCTCAGTAAACCGGTTTGTATTATTTCTTTTTTCTCGATAAACCATTTTATGTTATTTCTTTCTTGCTCAAATAAACCGTTTCATATTATCAATTCTTTTCTCAATAGACAGTGTTACGTTATATTTTCTTTCAATAAACCTTATCATATTTCTTATATTTTTTCCTTATTTCGCTATTTCCTTTTCTACTCTTTTTTTTTATTGCTATTTTTTATATAACGTTTTCAGAACTTCATATATTCGCCAGAGTCTCAGATCAAAGATGAAAAAAGAATCATTCAGACGAAACCTATCCTTATAATTCCAAGGCAATTTCTTCTAAGGAATATGTGCCCCTTTAAAGCCGGCGGAGTCCGGATGCTCCACGCACTAACAGGGAAGTGCCACAATAAAGTAGAGGAAATGTAATTAGTAGTAATTTAAAGAAGTGACAAGGTAGAATTCCCTTGCTGCATTTCCCTACGAAATGTCTACTCGAGAAAAAGGATAGAGAATAGGGGAGAGAGGAGAGAAGAAAGAGAGGAGAGAGGAGAGAGGAGAGAGGAGAGAGGAGAGAGGAGAGAGGAGAGAGGAGAGAGAGGAGAGAGAGGAGAAGAGAGATAGGAGAGGAGAAGAGAGATAGGAGAGGAGAGGAGAGGAGAGGAGAGGAGAGGAGAGGAGAGGAGAGGAGAGGAGAGGAGAGGAGAGGAGAGGAGAGGAGAGGAGAGGAGAGGAGAGGAGAGACAGGGTGAGAGTGAGAGTGAGTGAGAGAGGAAGGGGAAGAAAAAGATTGAGGTTGATATATATTAGTGTGTATTTTCATGTATATGTACATTTTTGTATCTGTGTCCGTCGATGTTTGTATGTACATTTGTGCGTTCGTAGGTATCTGCGTGCCTGTACTTTGTAATATTTCTTCTGTGTTTCCACCCGCGAATAACTAAGAGAATGTCTTTATGTAAATGCATCTTCCGGAAACCATATTGCTTTCCAGAACATGTTCGTTGCCCTTTAATCAAAGCTCCCCCTTTGTATACTTCGTTCAACGTCTTATCACATGCTTTGATTTACGCACGTGTTGCAAGTTTGTACATTTGAGCGACACAGTGTTATCCCACGGCCATACGTCTTGGGTAGCTATGGTCGAAGATCTGGGTATCTCAAGGCCAGTAATCTTCAAAGGTCTAAGGGTCTTCTCGGATCTTCTGAGGTCTCTTAAGGTCTTAGGCTTATGGCATTTCAAGCCCTAAACTTTTCTATCTTTTCTTTTGAAGTTGGTAAGGTCTAACAAGTCTGACGGTGATCAACAAAATTCTTCAAAGTTCTATTAAGGGCTAAGCCATACTGAAGAGGAGCTTATATTGTTCAGAGGCAAAATTCTGAGATTTTCTAATTTGTTTGGTCCTCTGCGGTCAACGCCGTGCCGATAAAGGGGCTCAGATCATTAAAAGGCAAAAGATCTAAGGTCTAAGGTCTTCTGAGGTCTAAGCCATACCGGTAGAGGAACTTAGATCGTTAAGAGGCAAAGGGATCAAGAATGCGCCCATTCTCGCCCAAACCAAGCTTTAATTGAGACCAATTGCCGTCGACGGGGCGAGGTGTCTCCCCTTCCCCTCCTTCCTCCTCGCCTTCATCCCCTTCCTGTTATCGCTCCCAACTCTCCCTCTTTCGTTTCCCATTCCTCTTCCCTTTTACCTCCCCTCTACTCTCTGCTTCCATCCATCTCCCCATACTCTTCCTCTCCATCTTCCACATCCGTCTACTTCTCCGATTTCCCATTCTGTCTATTTCTCTTCCTTCCCTTTCCCTTTCTCCCCCGTCACATCCCTCTACCTTTCTTTCATATCTCTCCTTTTTCTTCCCCCCTACATTTCCCTTCTCCCCTACATTCCTCCATCTCCCCCTCCCTTCCCTCTATCCCCCCCATCTCCCTCTCTCTTCCCACTTTCCTTGCATCTCTCCACCTCTCCTCCCTTCCCTCTATCCCTCAATTTGCTCTCTCCTCTCCCTTCCTCTTCCACCTCCCCTCAGCGGTCTTCCCATGCCTGCTCGCCCTCCAAAGACGTGACGAGATTGGAACTGCAAGACGAGACAGTGGTGGAAGGAGGAGGAGGGGGGGGGGGGGGTAGGTTGAGATGGGGAAAGGGAAAGGCGAGGGAAGGGGGCACAGAAGGGAGATGAAAGGGGAGGAGGGAAGGACGGAATAGGAAAGACTAGGCAGGAAGGAGGTGAATAGAGAGACGACAGGCAAGGAACCGGTTGAAGCACACACACACACACACACACACACACACACACACACACACACACACACACACACACACACACAGAGCGAAAGAGAGCGAGAGCAAGAGAGAGCGAGAGCGAGAGCGAGAGCATGAGAAAGAAGGAAAGAGAGTTTCGGATATGAG
>NC_061840.1:343900-363900 GCF_019202785.1 Penaeus chinensis
TCCCGAAAAAAATATAAGGCAACGATAACAAAACAAAAACAATAAACATAACCAGTCAACAATAAACAAAACAACGGAAAACACACAGGACCAAAATCCCAACCAACTTATCTTTCTTTATTGCCTCTCGGGCTGAACCTCATCCGCAATTTAAACCGAGGAGAGAAAACCGTAAATGCTTTTAAAAGCCAGATGTTTCGTATATAGATTGAGCAAATTATCGTCAGACCTATCCTTAATTACAGGGACCGCATGACGGAAGTTCTTAATTAGCTTGGAATCAGGTGACCGGCCTAGTTGCTACCTGAGTAATTAACGAAATTCCTCGTCATGATCCAACCTCGATATCTTGCCATCGACGATTCGACTTTCTCAGAATCATTGGGGGACGCTTAATGTACAGATAAACTCTCTCCTCGGATCTTTTCTGCTCGCCATCCTTTTTTCCTCTTTTGCTTTCTCTTTTACTCTCCTTCGTATCCCCCCCTTTTTTGCTGTTTATCATTTTCGTCTTTCATTTTGTTTCGCTTTTCACGACTTACCTCTTCCCCTCTCGTCTGTTCTTCCTATTTTTCCTTGATTCATTTCTCCCCTTTTCCTTACTCTTCTTTCTTCTCTCTTCGTCTCCCCATTTCTTCCCATTTGTCATCTCCGCTTCTTTTCCTCACCCTCTCTTCTTCCCTATCTACCATCTCCTTATCCCTATTTTTCTTTTCTCTAAACAATTTTTATTGTTTTACTCACCTCTTACACCCTTTTCCTCATTTTATTCTACATCACCCCATTCTCTTCCGTCCCTCCATTCTCTCCTCTTATCTCCTCTTCCCCATTTTCTCTTTCCATCCCTTTCCTCCCTCCACTCTCACCCCTTACCCCCCTTCCCTTCCTTCTTGCTGTTGTGAGAGTGGTCGTACGTTCTTATCAGTCGTATTATAGTAGGGAAGGGCAAACTACGTCATGTTGATTCTGCCCGAGCGTCTTCGTCTGCGCCCTTATCTTGCGGCAACTTTGTAGCCCTTTGGTCCGCACGCCCCCCTTCCCTCGCCCCCTTCTTCTCTCACTCCTCTTTTCTCTACTCTCACACCCTTTACTCGCCTCTCTCGTCCCTTCTCTTCTCTCACCCCCTCTTCTTCTGTTTTCTGTCTCTCTCCCTCTTCTCTTAACCCCTATTCTTCTTTCTCCCCCATCTTCTCTTCTCTCACCCTCCTCCTCTGCTTTCACTTCCCCTCTCCTCTCACCCCCTCCTCGTCTCTCCCCCCTTTCCCATTTCCTCAGTTTGGTGTTCTTTTTGGTGTTCGTTGTGGCTTGTCTACTTCTTGGCCTGTGTGGGATTATTTATGGTGATAGTAATAAAGAGGATTTTTGTTATATATTTTTTTTTTTTACTTACTCATAGCCTGTGTGATCTCCGTCTTATTTCTGTATTGTGTGACGCCTTCATTCTTTGTTTCTGTTTTATTTATCCATAATCCCCCTTTTTTCTTTAACCATTATTTTGTTTTTTTCTTGTGCTGCCCTGCTCCTTCTCTTTTGTTTTTATATTTAATTTTGTCTCCCATTCTACGAATAATTTATTCTGCATTCTGTCTGTCTTTCCCTCTGTGTCTAATTCACATCTTCCTCTTTTTTTAAATATTCTACTTTTCTTTAAATTTTCTCTCTCCTTGTCCTTCCTCTTCCTCCCTCCTTCAAGACATGCGCTTCCTCTTTCCCCCCAGCCATGCCTCCCCCCCGCCCCCCTCACTGAACTTCTCGTTGCCCCCCCCCCCCCATCCCACAGCCTCTACTGCCGCAGGATTGGGAAGAGCTCAAGATAGGTTTTTTTTTTTTTTTTTTTTTTTTTTTTTTTTGTATCTTGTCATAAGAACTTTTTGGAGAAGAATGATATCCTTTCGCTTTTCGCCGTGGTTATATATTTTTTCCTTCTATATCTTTTCTTTTCCTGTAAGCTTCCGGTAAAAGCGTTTAGCTGTAGAGGATCACACACACAGACATAAGCACACGCACGCACGCACTCACTCACTCACTCACTCACTCACTCACTCACTCACTCACTCACTCACACACACACACACACACACACACACACACACACACATATATATATATATATATGTATGTATAATGCGTTTAACTGTAGAGGATCACACACACATACATAAGGTCACAAACATGCACACGCACACACACACACACACACACACACACACACACACACACACACACACGCACGCACGCACGCACGCACACGCACACGCACACGCACGCAAGGAAGCACGCAAGCACGCATGCGCGCACACATATGTATGCGTTTAGTATTTATGTATATGTATATATCAAAATGTATACATATACACATGCATACATATATATGTATATAAGCACACACACACACACACACATACACACAAACACATACACGCACGTACGCACGCACGCACGCACACACACACACGCACACATATTTATGCGTATAGTATATATTTATATATCTGTATGTATACATATATATATATATATATATATATATATATATATATATATGCATACACATATATATGTATATATATTTATACACATATGTATATATATATGTATATATATATATATATATATATACACATGTGTATATATATATATACACATGTGTATATATATATATATATATATATATATATATATATATATATATATATATATATATGTATGTACATATGCGAAGCTACATAACAACAAATACGCATACAACAAATCTAGCATCAAGAAAAAATAACAATCGTCTCCTGAAAAAAACAAAGAAAAAAACACTGCGACGAGGGAAGCGCTTTGTGCATGGAGAGACGCGCAAGGACAGATGAATATATGAATGAATCACGGATACGGAGTAAGGAAGGGAGAGAAGAGAGTCAATAGTGAAGGAGAAACTGATAACCTAAGAGAAGTTATGAAGTCGGAAATCACGTAAATGGGGCCCCATGAATAGAGGACAAAGTGATATTGGAGAATAAGGAAAGTGTCATTTAGAGAAGGCCCGTGCACATATGTGTTTATGTGTGTATACGTTTCACTGTTATGTGTGTTTGTGTCTGTGTGGATGCTTATTTGTTTAAGTATATGTTTATATGTCTGCGTTTGCCTGTGTTTTTGTGTGTTCTTATCTGTGTACAAATGCGTGTGTGTGTATGTGTGTGTGTGTGTGTGTTTGTTTGTTTGTTTGTTTGTTTGCTTATTTGTGTATATGAGTGCGTATGTTTTTGGGTGTATGTGTGTGCGTTTGTGCTTCTCTGCATTTGTGTTTATGTGTATGAGTATGTGCGTGTAACGAACCAATAGACAAATAAAGCTTCTTACTCAAAGAGTCCTTCTCGCTCTAACAATATATCTTCCTTACGCGCAATAGAATGCGGAATGGCCTACGAGTAAGTGCGACGAAATACGAAGATTTGTATATAAAAGGCCGAATAAATGCTACATTTTCTTAGGAAGAGTTTTGAAAATATGGATCGATGGGTGTGTGTGTGTGGGGAGGGGGGGGGGGGTTGTATTTGTGTTTATGTTTGTGTGTGTGAGTTGTGCTTGTCCTTGTGCTCAAGTGTATGGGTCTTTTACAAGGCTACATAAGATATAGTTAAGAATAGTTAAGCCGAATACACGCAAACGTTAAGAAACAATAATGATGAGTGACAGTGAAAGTGACAATTACAGTGATGGCGATAATCCAAGAATTATTACCAGATTGCTTTCTATCGGGTCATTACACTCCCTTTCCGTCAGTGCAAACAAAATTTCCTTCTATAAAGACTAGACTAGACTAAAACAGGCATTATATCGGAATAGGTTTCGATCAAGAACGATTAAGAAGAGATATAAGTGAATTCTTTTAAGTCATCTCTCTTACAAACTTATCGTCTTCGTGAACAAAAATGGATTTTGAAGATTTTGAAACTGATGGAAAGATTGATGCGGTTGTAAGAAAACGGACGTTGACGTGTGGGAAAGAACCAGGAAGGAAGAAAGGAGGGAGGAGGGAAGGGAGGAGAGAGGGAGGAATTAAGGATGGAAGGAGGGAGGAAGGGAGGAAGGAAGGAAGGAAGGAAGGAAAGAAAGGAGGAAAGGAAGGAAGGAGGGAGGGAGAGAGCAAGGAAGGAAGGAAGGAGGGAGGGAGGGATGAGGAAGGGAGGAGGGAGGAGGAAGGAAGAGAAAAGAAAGGGGGAGGGAGAGAGGGAGAGGGGGAGGAAGGGAGGGAGGAAGGGAGGAGGAAAAAAAGGAAGGGAGTAGGGAGGGAGGAAGGAAGGATGGAAAGAAGGGAAGAAGGGAGGAAGCAAGGAAGGGTGGAAGGAATCAAGTGAAGGAGATAGATGGATAGATACAAAAAGAGGAAGAGAAAGGAAAAAATTGGTATATAGTTCGATACCTAATCATAAGTAGATAGATAGATGGACAGATATATATATATATATATATATATATATATATATATATATATATATATATATAGAAAGAGAGTGAGTTAGTTGAACAGAGAAATTGGAGTAAATAAAGGGAACGTGTGCGAAGAAAATTAAGTAAGAAAGACGAGAGGAAGGAGATAGGTAGGTAGAGAAAAGAGAAGAAGGAAGAGGAGGAAAAGGAGAAGGAACAGAAAAAATAGAAAAAGGAGGAGAAAGAGAAAGAAAGAGCGAGAAAAAAAACGAAGATAAAGATGGAAAGAGAATAAGAGGCAGAAGGAAGAAACATGCACGCAGGCCATCTATATGCATAGAAAACCGCTCATGTATCATCATCAAACAGAGGTCATATTGGCTGTTTGTTCCTTTCACACGTCCGGAAGAAATAAAAATGTGAACTTAATTGAGAACAGTCATACAGGGAAGGAAAATATATGCAGGGGTTGGGTAGAGATAAATGAATGAAAGAAGATGTACAGGAGTTGTGTAAAGGTAAATTGAATTAATTAGATATGTACAAGGGTGGTATGGAGATAAACTGATGAAGGAAAATATATGTAGTTATTTATATATGAATGCATCCATAAAGGCATTCAGTGAAGTATGTACATAAGTGGCATATAGATATATAAATTGAATAAAATATACACAGGTTTGACATGTGATTTTAAAAGCATTTGAAAGAATGCCAGAGACAGGCAAAATTAAGCAATTGTACAGTGTATATATGCTTGTATATTGGTAATGATTCAAATAAAATGTATGCAGGATTTCATATATTTTTTGTGTATACAATACTCCGAACGTGTTAAAAGAAATACAGAGACACCGAGAACCATGCATCAGGAAACGTGGCAAAACACACACACACACACACACACACACACACACACACACACACACACACACACACATACACACACACACACACACACACACACACTTACACACACACACACACACACACACTTACACACACACACACACACACACACACACACACACACACACACACACATGCACAAATGAATAAACTTGTGCACGCTTAAGGAAACTGACAACACGTGTTAATGTCAGCAGATAGAAAAGTATATAGTACGGGAAAATTCACCACATAACGGACAACAATACAATAAAAAAGTGTTCAACAGTAGTAAGAATAACAACAACAACAACAACAAAAGTGTAACAAAATATCAATCTAACAAGAAAGGCCCATAAGGACGAGAAATGATAAATAGATAAAACGGCCATAAAAGGAGACGGAACCAAACAGCATTGAAATATGAGTCAATGACCTTTCCTTTTGGCAAGTGAAGAGCTATCAAAAGTTTGCCATTCGGGGAGGCCGGAGATATAAGGGGCAGTGTATTTCTCTTTTCATCTCCTTTTTCTTCTTTCCTTTTTATATTTTGTTTCTCTTTTCTCTATCTCTGTTTTTCCGTTTGTTTTATTGTTTGCATATATATATATTTTGAGTTTTTTTTTTTTTTTTTCATTTTTCTTGTTATTGTTTATCATTATCATCTCCATATTTCACGTCCTGACACATTTTTTTTTTTTTACACCTTTTCCTCTATATCCTTGTTATTTATTCAATTATTTTTACTCTCACTTCCTCCCCTTTCACGCCGTATCTAACACATGTATCCGTATCATTTTTATTTCCCCTCTGTTTCCTCTCTTCTCCCTGTGGCACCAGCCAACGTCCACGCTTGATTTAACACCCCTCTCTTTTCTCGCCCCAATTTTTTCTTTAATTTTACTTTTCCTTCTCTTCTGTTCGTTTACTACTTGTTCTTCCTTATCTTCCTACATCCTCCTTCATTCTCGCCCTCCCCTACTCCATTCTCGTCCTCCCCTACTCCATTATCGTCCATCTCTACTCGTCCACACTCCCATCTTATTTCTCCTCTCATCCTCCATTCTCGTCTACCCTACGCACTCATTACTCTCCACCCTTCTCTTCTATCCTTTTTTACACATTTTCCTCCTGCTCCATCCTCCATTCACCCTCTCGTCTTCACCATCCTCTTCTCCTCCATTCCCTATCCTCCCTTCTCTTATATTCCTTTCCCTTTTCCTTCTTCCCACCCTCCTTTTAATTTTCTCCCTGATCATTCATCCTCCACCACCCTCGTCCATTCCCATCCCCCTTCTTCCTCATCTTTCCTCATTCCTCTCTTGTTTTTTCATCCTTCCTCTCTCTTTTACTATCCTCTCTTTTATTTCATCCTTCCTCCCTCCCTCAGACCATTCTACTCTTATCTTCTTTAACCCTCCTGCATCCTCCTAACCATCCTAAATTCTTCCTCCCATCCATCACCTATCCTTCATCCTCCCCACTTGCCTCCCATGCTCCATCCTCCCATCTCCCCTCTTCCCTCCCTCCCATCCTCCCTCCTCCCTCCCTCACATCGTCCATCCTCCCTCCCTCCCATCCTCCATCCTCTCTCCCTCACATCCTCCATCCTCCGCCACCTCAAAGCTCGCCATAACTTCCGACTCGATGCATTTTACGAGTCTATTATCAGAAGAGCCGAGCGGAGGACGGCAATGCGTGAATTAGCGAAGGAGCCCCGGCAGCCTCTCACACTCCTTGTCATTTCCTTGAGGAGATGAGGAAATGAGGGGGTGGGCGTAATGAAAAGCCTTTGTCCCAATGTTTTATTATTTTTTTTTCTTTCTGGTTTTTGTGTCTGTGTGTGTTTCTGCTTTTGTTTGTGTGTCTGTCTGTCTATATGTCGATCTTCTCTCTCTCTCTCTCATATTTTTCTGCTGTTAAGGCACGGATTTTATGTGGTCGTTTAAGTATCAATATGTATATTCAGATATGAATATGATTGATTTATCTACCTATTATTCATTGATTTATGAAATTATCTATTCGTTCATATAATGATTCTTTCAATAATCAGTGAGCTAATATAGTTTACCGAAAATTATTTACCGAAAAAAGGACCGATCCCCATTCCTCTGATCTAGCGCTTGCCCGCTTCCCTCCACCCCCACCTCTAAGACGTAGACCCACTTCTCCAAGTAATACACCCTACTCTTTCCAAGACGTAACATCCCCACCCCCTTAGATGAACCACACCAACAACTCTCCTACCCTCCATCCCCCATCTCCCTTCTATCTCCCATCTCCCTTCTATCTCCCATCTCCCTCTCACTTTCACCCCTCCCTCCCTCTCTCTCTCTCTCTCTCTCTCTCTCTCTCTCTCTCTCTCTCTCTCTCTCTCTCTCTCTCTCTCTCTCTCTCTCTGTCTGTCCCATCTCCCTCTCACTCTCATGTACCTCTTCCTCTCCCTCCCTCCCACCCTCTCCCTCTTAACACTGGTGTCTTTAAGAGGCTATAGACACATAATAGGCATTGTGAGTAGCGGTTCCAGAGGCTAGTTTGTGGCAAGGATGCTGGGAGTCACATGTCGCGATGCCGTCCAGTATGTAGGGCCAAGTGTGTTTTGTGGGTGTTATTAAATGGTGTAGTATTGTGATGTAGTTCCAGTGTAATATGTGGTTTTATTTGTGTAATTCAATGCTAGTGTAGTTTTGTGTGTGGTTAGGAGTAGAGTAGTTTTGTGGTGTAATGAAATGGAGAGTGTGGTTTGTGGTGAAGTTAGAGAGTTGTTTTGTGATTCGTTTAAAGAGTGTGGGTTTCTGGATTAGGTAAATAACGTGTGATTTAATAAAATAGTGTGGTTTTGTGGCTTAGTTAATGTAGTTTTGTTATATGCAATATTGTGGTTTAATTAGATCGTGTGGTTTTGCAATGTCATGAAATAGTGTGGTTTTGTGATGCGAGTAAAGCGTGTATAATCTGTGTGTTTTGGTGTCATTAAGGATATGCTACAGTGGGGTATTATCTCATGGGAGACTTAATGTTAGAGTTTTACTTTTTACTTTTATTTATATGTTTATGTTCTTTTGTTATTAGGTTTGTTTCTCTGTCATTTGTCAGCGTCCCTTTTTTTTTCCCACACATTCATTGCCTCCTTATTCTCCTCACTGTCTCCTTATTCCCTCCACTCTCCCTCCCTTCCTCTCTTTAGCTTTTCACTCTCCCTTCCTCTCTCTATCCTTTCACTCTCCCTTCCTCTCTCTATCCTTTCACTCTCCCTCCCTCCTTTCCTCCTCACTCCCTCCCTCTCCCTCTCCCTGACAAAAGAGCATAGATGAAAAGGAAAATGCAAAGAAAGAGTATAATGAATCAAAGGCACCGTCAATTTCAAAGATGTTAATGAAAAGAGGCATCTTTGAGACAACTTTCGAGGGACGAAATGAGTTCTCACAGGGATGTGGGTGTCTCACCTTGACAGATGCATGCCTTGTCTAGGAAATCTCTTAGGGAAGCTTGTGGAATTGTGTGGGATTCAGTATGAGTTTGTGTGTGTGTGTGTATTTGTGTGTGCGTTTGAGCATTATGTTTGTCTACTCCATCCTTCCCTTCCTCCCTCCTCTCCTTCACTCATTCTTTCCATTCATTCATTTTCTCTCTCTCTCCCTCTCTCTCACTTTCTCTCTTTGTGTGTTTATAGTTCTGCAGTTATAAAAGATTTTGGTAATAAACCCAAAGTGGCCTAGCTTTTATGGTTCTACTTTTTCTGTGGATATTCTATGTTGTTACTGTAGTATTGTTTTAATTCTTCCGGTTAAAATATTCCGTGTTGTTTTGTTATTGTCGTTGTTATCATCATCATCATCATCATCATCATCATCATCATCATCATCATCATCTCCATTATCTCCATCTCCCACATCTTTCTTCAAGACAGTTATAAATACACTTTCATTTGACGAATGAAAGACACAAAAAAGAAAAGGAAAGAAAAAAAGGATTAATCAGCGTTCGAAATCCGGCGAATCCGACCTGATGTATCAGGATTGAAAATAAAAAAAAAATCTTTGTGTTTTTCTTTTCCGGGTCTCGTGACGAAAGGATTGGGATGGGATGGGGGTGGGGGAGGGGTGAGGAGGAAGGATGGAGGAGAGAAGGGTTAAGGTTGGAGGGAAGGAGGATGGAAGGGTGGATATCGGTTATCTTGGCTTTTTTTTTTTTTTTCTTAAGGTGTCTTTCCTCTGTGTGCATCTTCTTTCTCTTTTTTATCTTCTCTTCGTCTGTCTATGCCATTACCCCTTCCACTCCGTCCCCTACTTTCTCCCCCTTCCCATTCTTCCCTACTTCCTAGCCTGCCTCTTCTTTCTTCTTCCTTCTCCCCTTCCGCGTTGCCTTTCCCTCCCTTCCCCAACCCCCTCTGTAACTTATCTTTCCCTCCTTTCCCCAACCCCCGCTGTAACTTATCTTTCCCTCCTTTCCCCAACCCCCTCTGTAACTTATCTTTCCCTCCCCAATTTACCCCTCTTTACACACACACACACACACGCACACGCACACGCACACGCACACGCACACGCACACGCACACACACTCAATATCAAGCTGCTGCAACTCAAACAAAACATCAACACCGGTTTCTCAGTAACAACACGTATTCCAAAACGCGGAGAATTTGCCAGAAGACGCGTAAACACACCGAGAGGAATCTGACAGGCCGAAAATGACTTCCTTTTGCAGAGGGTAATGCAATGCAACAATCTTTCTCTGGTTGACTGGGGAGAAAGAGTGGGCGGTTGGGAGGATAAGGAGGAGGAGGTGGGGAGGAGGGAGGGGAGAAAGGAAAGGGGGTTGGGAGGAGGGGGAGGGGGAGGGGGAGGGGGAGGAGGAGGAGGAGGAGGAGGAGGAGGAGGAGGAGGAGGAGGAGGAGGAGGAGGAGGAGGAGGAGGAGGAGGGGGGAGGAGGGGGAGGGGGAGGGGGTGGAGGGGGAGGAGGAGGAGAAGGAGGAGTGGAGGTGAGGAGGAGGGGTTGGGGGGAGAAGGAGGGAAGGGGAAGAAGGAATAGGGAGGAGGGGAGGGGAAGGAGGAAGACGGGAGTAGTGGAAAGATTGGGAGAGGGGGAGAAGACAGTGAATGAGTGAGTTAGGAGGTAAGAAAAATTGACAGACAGACAGAAAGAAAAATGAAGAGCTAAATATATGATTATAAAATTTAGATTTTTTTTTTTTTTTTTAATGAAGTGTCTGTATGAAGTATATACATATTATATTGATATATGTTTAATGTGCTGCTTTTACATTGATCTTTGTGTGAAGACAAACCATAATTCATGAAGTGGAGAAAAACATAGTGTATACTCAAAATCAAAAAGGGAAAATAACAGAAGAAGGAAAAGAAAAACATGAAAATGAAAGAAACTCGGAAAAAAATACACGAGGAAAAGAAAAGAAAGGAAAAAGATACAAAAAATGAAACCAAGGCACAAAGAAAAAGCCAAGAAAAAGGAACCAAAATCACGCCGTCATCGGCCATTCTCGCTGAGTCATGCTTCAGGCTCGGGCTCTATCAGAAACCTTAACATTCCCACGAAGCTGATTGTGGTCGGAGCTTCGGAGCAGATTGTGTGCGGAGCTTCGGAACATATTATGTTCGGAGCTTCTCGAACATATTATGTTCGGAGCTTCGGAACATATTGTATTCGGAGCTTCGACTGATGTGTCGCGCTCTCATACGAACGAGCTTTTAAAAACCTGTTGAAAATCCATTAGTGAAGTGGGACGAAATTTCTCGTTCAGACATCCTAGGCTTTTAGTATATGTATGCATGTGTATATATGTATATAAAATACATGCGTATATATATGAACACACACACACACAAACAAATACACATGAACAAAAAATACAGACAAATAGACAAATAGGTAGATAGATGGACGTGTATTTGAATGTATTTTCTTCCTTACTATCGGTATTTACGGAGACTTGCTGTAAAGTGATTCCCCAAACCGATGTCATTTACAATTAGAATTGATTAAAAATATATAAGAATAATTGATAAGAAATTAGTGACAATTATTATTTTGATTTTAAATCCTCAATGAAGTGTTATGTCATACCGCTGTTCTAAAACACGAACGGTACATGTGATTCTAAACCGGCTGGTTGTCGGATAAAGGAAAATAAGGGAAAAAGTCCGGAGTTTGGATGATGGTAGTATTATCCGGCACGCGTAAAGGCCAGGTAAATGTCCACGGATAATATGAAGGCCGAAGTTTGGAAATTTGTTGGATTATCCGGCAGACGCAAAGGGCGGATAAATGAACGTCAGATAACAGGAAATAAGCGAGGGAAAAAGTCCGGAGTTTGTGTATATAAATACAATTGTGTGCACGTATGTGGGGTGAATATTCGCGCACCTGAGTGTAAGCATCTTCCTGAATGTGTGTTCCTGAATGCAAGTGTGGGTGAGCGTGTATGCGTGTGTATGTGTGTGTGTGAGTGCACGTGTGTGTGACAGCCATACTGATGAGATTCACATCCTCGACATCTTTTGGAGAGACCTGATGGATTATTTTTTGCAACGAAGAAAACTTTTAAAGAGTTTTTAATAAAGAGGGGAAAATGTTTGCAGAAGGAGGATTTGATAGGGAAATTAGGTATGCATAAATATTCATTTTAGAAGCGAGATTCTTATTCTTAAGACGTAACTTTTCTGATGACTTCGTAATGATGATATCGAAATTAGAATATTTATGGTGATAATCACATCAATATAGTAGTAAAATCAATTATGAAAATAAAACATAACAGAGAGAGGGAAGAAGGGAGAGTGTGATATATATACATATATAGAGAGAGAAAAGAGAAGAGAGAAAAAAAGAAGAGAGTAAAGTAGAGAACGAGCGAGCGGGGGCACATAGACCAGGCAAGATAATAGACAGATAGACAAAAATCAATGAGGAAAATAAAACATAGAGAGAGGGAAGAAGGGAGAGTGTGATATATATACATATATATAGAGAGAAAAGAGAAGAGAAAAAAAAGAAGAGAGTAGAGTAGAGAACGAGCGAGCGGGGGCACAGAGATGGAAGGATAGCCAGGCAAGCTAATAGACAGATGGACAAACAGACAGAAATCGGTAAACAAGGAGAAAAACAGACAGACAGACAAATATATAGATAAACACAGGTAGATATATATATATATATATATATATATATATATATATATATGTGCGTAGGACAGAGATAAAGAGAAGGAGTAGGAGAGACAAAGGACGAACAACAAGGGCGGAACCGCACGAGAAATAACGACGTGTTTTGTGGTTGAGAAGGACAGCGCATAAGGAAACATGCCCCGAAGCGCTTAAGACGTCCTGGCTAAAGGAGGAGCGAGATGGGGAGGAGGAGAAGGAAAAGGAATGAAGAGAAAAAGGAAAATGATGGTTGGGAAGGGGAGGGAGGATAGGGGAGAGAGTGAGAGAGGAGGAAGGAGGGCAAGGAAGGGAGAGGGAGAGGATGAGAGGGGAGACAGGAAGGCAGGGAAAGGAAAGGGAGAGGATAAGAGAGGAGAAAGGAAAGGGTAGGTAGGGAAGGGAAGGGGAAGAGGATGTGAGAGCAAGAAGGAGGGAAGGGAAGAGAGAGGAAGATGAGAGTATAGAAAGGAAGAGAGGGAAGGGAGAGAAAAAAAGAGCGACAGAGATGTGCAGAAGAGAAGCAGGAGTAGGGGAGAGGGGCAACGGAGAGGCGAAAAAGCGGAAAGTATGGAAGAGGAGATAAAGATGCGGAAGAGAGAAGTTGGGTGAAAAGGCGAGAGAAAGAAAGACGAGGAGAGGGGTGGGAAAGGAAAAGACGTAGAAGGGGATATGAAGGGAGGAAAGGAATGAGGAATACGAAGAAATAAGGAGAGAGGATAATGGAGAAGAAAATCGAGGAGAGGGAAGAATACAGTAGAGGGGACGAAATAATGATAAAGAAAAAAATTATCATATAACAATGATTATAGTAGTGCTGATAGTGATAATAGCTAATAACAATAGTAATAACAATCAATATCGATACAAAAATAATTACAAGAAACAAATCGTGGCAATAACAATGTTAATGACAATAACAATAAACAATAATACAAACCTGACCATGACCTAGTTTCCGGTCGAAATGCAAATCTAAACTGTTGCACATATTGTTTCCGTCAGCCGAGTGCGTCAGATTTAGTAATATAATTTGCATATAAAATGGCTAGAAATCCCCCCTCTACAAGGGTAGGGAATTTAGTATGAAGTTATTTGTTTGCTGTGATGGCATTTTTACTCTTCTAATTAGCTAGAAGGGTAATGTGAATGTAAACTGAATTATGTTGAGAGTAAATGATGAGCTTTCGTCTATAGCCCTTCCGCAATAAAAAATAGAAAGTTGATAAATAGGTGAAAAGATAAATGAATAATTGAACAAAGAATAACGAACATTAGTTATTATATATTAACAAAATAATGATCTATCATGACACAATTCCTTCGTAAACTAGAGACAAGATAGTGCCAGTGATACATGCAACCGCAAAGTAGTAACACAAATAAAAATACAATAAAAAAACAAAAACAATAAACGGATGGGGTGTTGAAAATGAACTTCAAGCGGATTTTCCATGCGAGGGAAAGTATTTGTGCAATTGTCGTTTTGGAACATCACAGTACAAGAGATGTATTTAACTGGTTTAACTTTTTCTACATTTCTCATATTTTTTTTTTTTTTTGAAGGAGTACAGAGTGCATCGTTCCATGGAGAACTTTGGTACCATTATCATAGCCCAGAGCGTGTGCATTGCATTCTTCCGAGACACCACGCCAATGCTATTATCGGAGGTGCGAAAAGTGAGGACGAAGAGAGAGAGTTAAAAAAGAGATATAGAAAGGGAGAGTCTATCTACTTTCGTGTCAACCTTTCTTTCCGATTCATCTATCAAGTTATTTAAGTAAGCACAAAATATGCCCTCTCTCCCTACCACTCACCCCCCCCCCCCTTTAGACCCACTCATCACAAACAAAACAAACAAAAACAAACGAACAACTTTGTCTTCCAACCACTCGCGAGTTAGAATTCGCCCGTAGCTGTGCAGGTGTTTCTCTCCTCGTATATTGCAGCGTGAAGTCATCATTTTCAAGGTTGATGATAATCCTCCCCGAAGCAATTATGAAGTGAGAAGATTTAGAAGAAGAAAACGGCGGTTGCTCGGAGAAACTGAACTCCAGATTCTGTTTTCAGCCGAAATGTCTTGGTTTTCACTTTATTTGATTTTCTTGTTTATTGATGTGTTCATTGTCTTTAGATTTACTATCTGATTAGTTGTCTGTTTATTTCCTTGTTTATCCACAAACCTTGTTATCTAACTATCTATATGTATCTACTAATCTGTTGAATTATCTTTCAGTCTGTTCTTTAATTTACCGGTTTTATTATTATCATTTTGACTATTCATCAGAATTTTGATGACAAATATTAGAAACTGCTATAGCATGATGTATACCAGTCTTCAGTAAAATTGGGTAGACTAAGTAATTTAGTTGCAGTGTTTATTTCTGCATGATGAAATGTTAACGTTATCCTCATTTGTTTTTAATAACAAAGAAAAGAATATTCATGACAGATGTTACCATGAAGTAATGCGCATTACGATAGGAATATGATGTCAAACGATATATCATTTCATGCAAAACGGTTAATGGAACCTGGGAAATATACACTAGAGTTTTGCATATTGATGTGATCTTTTTGTTGCTAACTTTTATTTCTTCGTCTGCTTGCTATTTGCTTGTGTTCTAATCGCGAATGGTCTGTCTGTCTCTCTTTCTCTCTTCCTCCCTCTTTCAACCTCTCTCCTTCTTTATTGATACCTATCTCTTTCATGCATTCTTTCTCTCTCTCCCTCTCTTTCCCTCCCTCCATCCCTCTCCTCTCTCTCTTCTTCTTTATCCATACCTATCTCTTTTATGCATTCTTTCTCTCTCTCCATCCCATGCCGCTTACCAGAACGTTTCCCCGGATGACACAAATTGAAATATTACACATTCACCGGGGAGGCGTGCTGTACTAGACATTCCGTGTTTGTTGTGCATTGTATTAATGGAATGGTTCTGTGGTGTGGCGGGCTCCGACTGTGTGCAAAAAAGGGGATGGTGAAATGAAAATGAGGGAGCCTTGAGAAAAGAGTGAAAGGGGTGACATCAACAAGGGAAGGAGGAGAAGAGGTGGAAAAATAGCACGCGAGAGGATTCTATTCCCGTGGCTTGCTAAAAATGCCCGACTGAAGACGCATATTCAGCAAAGGTGGGAAGAACACACATTTTTGTTTTGCCTATTAACACTTGCGTGTAGAAAAAAGGCGCTAACGAAAATGAATACCAATGCCAGGTACACTTGATACACCTCATCAGCATTACATATAGAAACTCTAATATATAACTTGACCATTACATATGTTGCTTTTACAAAATGTTGATTGCTAATCATAATACACTTCTTATTCACAACTGACCCAATTAACTTTACTTAGACACATGCATTTGTTCATTTTACGCTGATTTAAATTGGCAACACACGATGAAACGAAAGAAAAAAAAAAAAATATATATATATATATATATATATAAACTATATGTTTTGAGATTATTACAAGAAAATAAGCATCAAAGAGAGAGAAATCTTAATTTCAGATTTTATTTGGATCACTTAGCGTTTTCATTTCCAGGACTTCAAACACAACAATTCTTTGATCTCATCAAAGCCTTCGAAATTCGGGCGGTCCGTAGACGGAAATCTGAGCGAAATTTCGCGCATTACGCGCACACACACGAACACAAACACCTAGGGCGAGTAAGCAAGCGAGCATGAGGGGGGGGGGGGGGGGAGAGAGAGAGAGAGAGAGAGAGAGAGAGAGAGAGAGAGAGAGAGAGAGAGAGAGAGAGAGAGAGAGAGAGAGAGAATGTATAGATACATGCATATGTACATGTACATATACACATATATGCAATCACACACACACACACAAACACACACGCGCTTATATATATATATATAAATAAATAAATATATATATATATATACATATTTATACACACACATATATGTGCTCGTATATATATCTTCATATAATCACATATAGGTATAGATACACACACACACACACATATATATATATATATGTGTGTGTGTGTGTATGTGTCTGTATAATACATATATATGTACATATATACATATCTATATATGTATGTATATAATATATATGTATATATAATACATTCACATGTACATATATATATATATATATATATATATATATATATTATATTATGCTTGTATATATAAACACACACACATGTGTATATAAATACACACATACATGTACATAAATATATATATATATATAGATATATATATGAATATGTATGTATATAAATGCATACAAATACATACATATACCCACATATATATATATATATATATATATATAGAGAGAGAGAGAGAGAGAGAGAGAGAGAGAGAGATTTATATATATAAGCCCGCACACACCCACACAGAAGTATATGTATATATACATACACATGTATATATATAAATATATATTTATATATACATATACACTTATATGTAGATATAGATATATATACATGCACACAATATATATATATATATATATATATATATATATATATGTGTATATATATGTGCATGTATGTATATGTACAAATGTATGTATGTATAGATATATACACATACATACACATATACATATACATACACATATATGTATATATATGTGCGCGCGCACACACACACACACACACACACACACACGTATACATATATATATATACACATACAGTCGTGTAGAAAATATTTCCCTATGTACAACCGCTTCTTGTTGCGAGGAAATAGGCCAGGGAGGGCTCTCGCTGCATCTGGCCAAGAGAGGCATTTAATCAAAGATAAAACCTCTTATATCTCCAGCTTCGTTATAGCGTTCCAAATGGATTGTGCGGATAAAAATACGCAGCTTTAATGTAGTAGCTGTTGTTAGAATTAAGCTATTCAGACTCTGCGCGCGGTATAAAGTACAAGGCTTTGCAAGGAACAAAGACGTTTCTGCATGATGATGTAAACGAGTCCATTGTGTTGTTTTTATTGTTTGCTATGGATTAGAAAAAGAATCTTTTTATTCGCTCTTCCTGTCTGTTGCTTTGTTTTTTCATAGTTGCCTGTATTATCTTTTTTCTTATTTCTTGCCTCGTTTTCTCTCGGGATAGATTAAGGAATAAGATAAGAAAGAAAGAAGGGGACGACTCCATCTTCTCTTTTTTTCCTCACTTATCTTTATTCATCATTTATACCCCACCCCATCTTCCATTCTTCCCCTCTCTCTGTTCTTCATCTTTCTCCCATACTCTTTATCCCTCCCCCCCCCCTCTTCATGTCATACTGTGTCTCCTCTCTTCCTCGCTCTCTCTTTCTCTCTTCTTTCCTCTCAGACTTTCTCTTCCTTTCTCTCCTCTGTCCTCTCATAGACTTTCTCTTCCTCTCTTCCCCTCTCGATTCTCTTTCTTTCTTCTTCCTCTCTTCCATTGTTAATATCCTCCGTCTTTTCCAGTCTGTCCTTTGGTGTTTTTCTTTGATTTTCTTTCAAATCTTTCAATTTTCCTCTCATCTCCTCTCATTTTTCTGACGCCTTTTCCTCATCTTTCATCCTTCTCTAAATATTTCTTTTCTATCAACCCCCCTCCTTCTATCGTTCTTTTGTCACAGTCCATAACTTTTATTTTTATTTTTTCTTCCTTTCTCATATATTACACACTTGTTTACCGTTTGATAGAAGAACAAAAAAAAAAAAAAAAAAAAAAAAAAAAAGAAAGAGAAAGAAAGAAATGGAAAAAAAAGCAGAAGCCCCCCCCCCCCCCCCCAAAAAAAAAAACAATAATAATAATATGTACATTGTACACAGAGAGGGGGTTGATGAACATCTGAAGCCTTAATTAGCTGCTTGTCAAGTACATTTATTAGGTAAATAATGATGCTGCTTTGGGTGAATGCTCCACTTTTATGTAAATTGGAAATGCATAATTAGTAAAAAAAAAAAAAAAAAAAAAAAAAAAAGATTAATGAAAACAATAAATAAAAGCTGAATGTACACTACAATTAAATGGGTAAATAGGTAGAGATAGTAGATACTAGGCTTTGAAAGATAATGATACAAGATTAAACAAACAAATAAAGGGATTCAATATACAGACATTAAGATTAAATGAATAAATACCAGGATTCAGTATTTGAAGTATTAAATGAATAGAGAAATAGATATACTCAATACTAATAGACGTATGATTTTTTTTATTATATATTAAAAGAGGGCAAAAATAAAACAAAATCAAACACACAAATGACGCAGATGAGCTCCGTCCTTTGGAATGGGAGACGCTTTCCAAATTTAATCACCGAGATGCCATACCCTTGTTCAATCTCTCCCAGTGTGTGTGTGTGTGTGTGTGTGTGTGTGTGTGTGTGTGTGTGTGTGTGTGTGTGTCCCGCCTCTCTCTCTTTTCTCCTCACACACACACACACACACACACACACACACACACACACACACACACACACTCTATTCGCAGAGACGTTTCTCATTATTTTCCTGTCGTTCTCTCCAAGTTCAGATGAATTTCGTTTCATTATCATCCCGGCGAGCGAGCCCAGTCTTTGGATAATGAACCAGCATACTTTTGCAGGTCACGCCAACGGAGTAAGTTAGAAGTTAGAGACATGTAATTCAGAATTGCTGGTACACACCTGTGCTTCAACGCGTTTCACACCCTCCTGTCTCACCACTGCAGGACAAGCATATGTAAAATACGAGCAGTGATATAAATAGATACAGTCGTACACACGCGCTCACACACGTATGCATACACGCTCATGTACACGAATAGACACGCACGCACGCACGCGCACGCACGCGCACATGCACGCACACACAAACACACACACGCACACACGCGCGCACACACACGCGCGCGCACACACACACACACACACACGCACACGCGCACACACACACACGCGCGCACACACACACATACACGAACAGACCGACCTCCGTTTCCCTTCCTCTCTGACGCACATAAAATCATCTCCAATGGCAACGACAATGGGAAAGCTACACACTTATCGCAGTGAAATTTATTTATTTATTTTTAAGAATGTTCACGCTAATCTCATTTTCTCTCTCTTTTTTCTTTAACTCTACCTTTCTCTCCCTCTATCTCTGTCCACCCATCATTCTATCTTTTTTCTTTGCATTCCCTCTCTGTCCTCTCTCCATTTTCTCCTTCTCTACTCTTTGCAACACTGTTTTTGTTTTCAGATTTCTGATTCCAAATAAATTATTTTGACAATATACTAAATCCTTACATGAACCGTCAATTCTATCTAAATGTTTTTTTTTCCACAAATAATAATTTTCTCTTTAGTTTATAGTAAAAGCGAGAGTTAAAAATGCAAGAAAAAAAAAAACGATAAAAACCGCTAAAAAGTTCTCACTTTAATGCAGTCGTTTTCATGCAGAGCTATACATGCAAGTACGTGTGCTTGTTTGCTAACACCACAAGTTTGTTGTTGGAAACGAGGGTAATGTCAATGGAAAATTTGATTTCACGTACGTTCATCCATCCACT
>NC_061840.1:371400-411400 GCF_019202785.1 Penaeus chinensis
GAGTCAACGCAGGAACTGACAAGGACAAAGATACAATTAGTTTAATCTGATCGCCTCGTGTGTTATCTCGTGTCGTAAACTGGCTGAAGGTCCCAGGCTTTAGGAAGGCTGGCCGAAAGAGGAGAGAGAGAGAGAGAGAGAGAAAGAGAAAGAGAAAGAGAAGAGAGAGAGAGAGAGAGAGAGAGAGAGAGAGAGAAGAAAGAAAGAAAGAAAGAAAGAAAGAAAGAAAGAAAGAAAGAAAGAAAGAAAGAGAGAGAGAGGGTGCTTGTGAAGGTTGGGGGTGATGTGTTTGTAGGGGGGAAAAGGGAGGATGGTCTTTCTGTTTGGTTCTCACTCGTTCTCATTTCCACCATCTTCGTAAATATATAAACATATTCACACACACACACACACACATATATGTATGTATGTATATGTCTCACGTTTTATCTAGTTCGTTTGTGTGATTTCTCTTTTTTGTGCCTGTCATCGAGTTCCATTGTTTTCATAATCATTTTTCTCTATTTTATGTATTTGTGTTCCATTGATTTCTTTTACCGCTGTCCTTGGTTATGTATGTAAATTTTGGTATCTGATACTAAAAAAACATAAAAAAAAAAAAAGCCGATTAACGGAACTGAATCATGCTTTCAAAATCTTGATAATTTTGATCTTGATCTTGATATCAACTAACAATGCACAAGAACTAGAAATATGTAAACATCGATAGGTTTACGAATGGCATACTAATTACATACTTTTCCGTATTCACATTATCGAATTGAATTATTTTGCCTTTTTCTTCTATGAATTTCCTCTAGCAGACGTAGACGCGGATTCAATTTCGAAAACCTATTGTTGTGATCTCACTCTTTGTCGTGTAAAAGTTTTCCGAATTTAATTGGTTTTCGTTTTCTTCAGAGATTTGAGCCTCCAATACCCGTTTTCTTTTACTCTGCATCGTTCCCGTCTTTTCTTTCTTTCTGTTTGTCTCTTCTCTCTCCTCTCCCTCCCTCCCTCTCTTTCACACACACACACACACACACACACACACACACACACACACACACACACACACACACACACACACACACACACACACATCCCTCTCTCGTCCTATTTGCGGGATAAATTCTAACCACCTTTCGCCGGCAATCCACACAACACAATGTATTTTCCATACTTTATTTATCTAAGATTTATATTTTTTCAGTTGATATGACAACTCTTCCGCGTTTTACACACACACACACACACACACACACAGAGAGAGAGAGAGAGAGAGAGAGAGAGAGAGAGAGAGAGAGAGAGAGAGAGAGTATATATATATATATAAATATTTGCGCGTTCTTCCATTGACAATATTTCCGTTGCCATTGTCCAGATTGCAAGTCATTCCATTTCTCGTTCTTGTAGATGTTGCATTTCCCTCTCTTTCTCTATTTGTCAGTCTGTCCATCTGAATCTTTGTTTATATCTTTTTATCTCCTAATTTCTTTATCCTGATACTTTTGGCTTATCTGCGTTCTCCTTATGTTCTTCCTCATCATGAGTCATCAGAACCATCGTCATCATGCTAGTCATCATTATTATTACAAACATAATTCCTTTACTTCTTCATCTTCACCCCCTTCTCTTCCTATTTTCGTTTTTTTTTTCTTTTTCCTGTACTACCACTACTTCTCTCCCCCCCCCCCCCCTCTTCCTATCCTTTCTTAACTTCATCTCCACCTATCATTGTCATCTTCATATTACCTTGTTTACTCGTATCATCATTATCATCAAAATCTTCATCTCCACTCATCATTTTCTTTATTTTCACTAATCATTTTCATAATTATACCTTTGCTTTCTTTGTATAATCCAGTGGCATTTCCAATGAATAATTAAGAGAAGATAAAGATGAGACACGAAAATAATGAATAAGGTAAATGATGTCCCTGGACGGAAATGATTTCATATACGCCATGTGCATGTGCGTGCGTATGCTTGTATGTATATAAAGAAATAAATAAAATGAAATAGAGATTGACGCACGTGTGCACATACATGCATTCCATTTCTGCAATAACCCCTCTGTTAGGCCGTCACCGCGCCAAATCTATCAACCAGCAACTCCATCATCCCATCTTTTTATCCTTCCAGCTACCTTCATCGCCCCAAAGATGTTACATTAACGACCGAGCCTCAACAACGAGAGGTTCCCAAACACAGAATTTTTCTGGGCGCTTAATGACTTGCATCTTTTCTTCTAATTTTTCCTATTTTCTTTTTTCGTTCGTATTTTTTTTTCCACATATACGAAGGGACAAAAGCTTGTTGTAATAGATATAAATGAGGCTTGAGGTCTTAGGCTTATGAATGGGGGCCCGGAGATTACGTGATGTCGGTTCGTTGACGATGAGTTATGAGGCATGAGTTATGAGGCAAACGTGATATTCATGTTGGAAGTTTGACTGGGTTTCCTTCTTGCGGGTCGTGGGCGGAAGAAGGTTGTGAGGAAATGGTCACAGAAGTTTACGACAGTAGATGTTGGGTTGTTATGGATTCCAGTATATAGATGTTTTTCTTCTCTAAGGAAACATAAAACAAAAATCAAATTGTATATTACAGACAAAAAGCAGTATATTACAACCTATTTGCACTAACCATAGAGTTTTTAAGGGAGTGGAGGGGGTTTATGTTCTATTGAAAATAAAATGAAGTAATTGTATGATCGGGTTCATTGTTGTCTGACCTTACGGTTTTTCTGCCGTTCAAAGTTCTTTGCAACTTTAACATGCATATAAGGTATTCATCTTATTATTTGTCGAATCAAAATTATAGAGATAATGAACATGAATATAAATGTGCAAAATGTTAAGCAATACGGTAATAGGTTTTAGGAGCAGACTTCAACAAAAAGAACCAATGAAGAACATAAAAACCAAGTGTAAATATAATAAACTTTTGACATATTCGCTGGAAACGACTTAACAGCTGATACTGATATCTGACTGAAACAAAAATTCAATTGACTGGAAAGTGCCTCCTCCTACTTGAAAGTGTTCGAGAGTGGGACGCGGAACAAGTTCAAAGGTGGCTTGAGTTCCCAGTGGCAGAGATCGACCACGCACTGAATTTACGGCCAATCTAGATTTTTGTCACCCGTCGCTGATAGTAATATATGACGATACATGTGTAAGAAATTGATAACTTTCGAATGGTGGAATGTTTTATATTGAAGATTTTAGATTTTTTTTTTTCTAGGATTTGTCGGATTTTCATGTCATCATTAATATCACTTCATATTATTATTATTTTTTCTATTATTATTATTATTATTATTACTATTACTATTAGTATTATCATTTCTGTTAGAACTATTTACCCTTTTGAATATGTACGTTCAGTGATCGCAGATTCCTTTATGCCCCATTTTGTTATTTGATAGAAACAAACGGATATAAGAAATGGTAAAAACAAAGAGATCACACAAGGGTGTAAATTGAACACTGGAAGATAAGTGGCTTATAATCCTTCTCCCAAATGTAAATAGAAGCAGAAAAAGGAACTGCCCAAAAATGATGCTAATAAAGGGTGGAAGAAAGGATGAATGAGTAAATAGCAAAGGGGAGAGAAAGAAATACAAACAAACAATGCAAAATGAGAAAGGGAAAAAGATCTGGTTACGAGGAATGAAGAGAGACGTAAATGGGATATGATAAAAAGAAAAATGGGAAATGAGGAGGAAGGGATATGAAAAGAGGAAGGGATAGGGAGAGGGGAAGGGATAGGGAGAGGGGAAGGGATAGGGAGAGGGGAAGGGATAGGGAGAGGGGAAGGGATAGGGAGAGGTGAAGGGATAGGGAGAGGGGAAGGGATAGGGAGAGGTGAAGGGATAGGGAGAGAGGAAGGGATAGGGAGAGAGGAAGGGATAGGGAGAGGGGAAGGGATAGGGAGAGGGGAAGGGATAGGGAGAGAGGAAGGGATAGGGAGAGAGGAAGGGATAGGGAGAGAGGAAGGGATAGGGAGAGAGGAAGGGATAGGGAGAGAGGAAGAGAGAGAGAGAGAGAGAGAGAGAGAGAGAGAGAGAGAGAGAGAGAGAGAGAGAGAGAGAGAGCAAAAAGCCCTAACTGCTAGCACGCGAGCCTCCTGTCTCCGCCGACAAGACAGATGGAAGCCCACAGACGATAAACTCGTTCTTCATGTACATGAGACGCCATTGATAGTCTACTCCGCCCTTCTATCGTTTTTTAAAAATCTTGTTTAATCTTTTCTTATTGTCTTTTCAATTCTTCTTAATTTTCTTTTGCACTTCATTCCCCCTCTTCCGGGTAAGTTTCTTGGCGACTTTTTACACGATTTTTGCGCTCATTTTTATATATTAGAATAATATTTTTTTGTCTTTATTATACAATTTGAATATTGTTTTCTTTCAAAAAAATCATCTACTCACCTAGTTCTTGGTAACTGGTCTCGTCTTCGGCATTTGGAAGAAAAATATCGGAAAAAATAATACCTTAACTTATTGTCAACTTTCTCGTAACCACTTGGCTGAAAATACGAGGTCCTTTTTTCTCTCTGACATAGACCTCGCATTTGCTACTTCGCGCGTCTCATAAAAGTACTTTTCTTATGGGAACAAAACCTATTTTTTCTGGGGGGGGGGGGGAGGTGAGGGGGTAGAATCAGTTACCACAAATCTGTTCTCCCTTACCCACTTTTCTCCCCCTTTCCTGTCTCCCCCCCCCCTCTCTTCCTATCCTCCTTTCTTCCCCCATTTGGCTCTGAGAATACTCTTCTCCCCTTTTTGTTTTACTTGCTATCTCGCTCTTCGTTTCTTTATCCCTCTTTCCCCCTTTCTTCCCTTGCCTCTTTCTTCCTTCCTCCCTCTTACTTCTTTACCCTTTTTTCCCTTGTCAATCTCCCTCCTTCCCTGTAACCACCTTTTCCCTCATCTCCCTAAAACTTTCCTCCCTTTCCCTCCTTTCATTTAATCTCCTATCCCTTATTATCCTTATTATCACCCTTCCCATTTCCATAACACCATGCCCTTAGCTCCATCCCTTTCCATAAGCCTCTCCCCTCTCTTTTCTTAGCCCCACCCACTTCCCTTAGCACCCACCCTCTCTCCCCTTAGCCCCACCCAATTTTTTAAGGGCCCCACCCCCTTCCCCCTCACACATCACCGCAACTCTTTCTTTGCCTCATTTTTCTTCTGCTCGTCTTTTTTCCTCTCCTTTGTTCGTGCCTCACTTCCCTTTCGCATCTTGTTTTCGATTTTACCGACATCTCTCCGCCATTAGATTTTTTTGACCCTTGTATATCGATTTTTCACCACATGTTTTTCTTGAGGTTTTCAGTTTGTGTGTGTGTGTGCGTGCGCACACACACAAGCAAACATATATATACACATTTTCAGTATGATAATGGTATTAAAGTTAATGAAGAATGGAGTATTGACTAAATTAACAATTATATAAATAATGTTAGTGAAGGCGGTAAGAATACATCTACAAAGCAGAGAGTTGTAATGAATAAGGTAAATCGATAGATAAGAATTTGATGAATCAAAAACGGTATATGAGGCTTCAAAAATAATGAGAAAATGAAAGAAAATAGAATGATTGGCAGAAAAGAGAGAGGAGAGAAAAAAAAAAAATATGCAAAGGCAGATAAGGAAGAGGATATGGAAAAGGGAAGCTGAAAGATATGAGTACTTATATTAATAAGAAATAATAACAACGACAGTAACAGTAATGGTGATACGAATAATAGTAATAAAGATAATAGTAACAATAATAATGAGGATAACGATAATAAGTCAATAGTAATGGCAACCATGGTAACATTGACAATCTTTAATGATAATGATATTACATTCATAATAATGTTAATATTAATAAAAGTAATACAAATGATAGTAATGAGAGAATAATAAAAACGACAAAAGCAGCAGCAACAAGAACAATCAAGAAAAAAAAACTCCTATTCCCTCTCTCCCATTCCTTCCTTCTTTTATTTTTTCCCCGTTCCATGAAAACCATTCCCTTATATTTCTCCCCCTCCCCCCTCCTTCATACCCTCTGTCTCTCTTTCACGCTTCCCGTTTCCCTGCTCCTACCCTCCCTCCTCCCCCCTCTCCCATCTAATTCTCCGTGTCCTCTGTCCCTCTCCCTGTTTATCCTTATCCCACTCTCCTCCTTCGTACCCTTCCTCCCTCCTCTCTCTAGCCATCCCACACTGCTTCTCTCTATCCCTGCCCTCCCTCTCTCCTACCCTCTCTACCTTCCCTTCTCCCTCCCCTTCCCCTCCCTTCCCACTCCCCCTCCATCCACCCCATCCTCCCAACCACCCCTCTCCCCTCCTCCCCCTCCTCCTCATTCTCCCACCCACCCCCATTCTCTTATCATATCTCCATTCCTCATTTCTCGTGACATCCTCGAGAGTCTCTCTGACCTTACTCCAAATCTCCCTCTTTGTCTCCGGAGAATCCCCTACTTCACCTGATAACATCGCAAGGAAGCCGCCTGCGAGGATCTCCGTATCACCTTCTATTTCTTGAGATTCCGTCTGCGTCTTCGTTTGCTTTTGTTCTGCTTGATCTTGTTTGTTGTTGCTGTTATTTTAGACAGTAGGGTAGTACTACTTCTGCTTGTGTTACTTTTTCTACTACTGTTGATATTGTTATTATTGCGATTATTATCTGTTATTATTTCTATTAATTGTATTATCATTTTATTATCATCATCATTTCTGTCATTCTTACCATCATCAATTTCATCTTCATTGTTGTCATTGTCCGTCACTATCATTACCATTATTTTCTATTTTTACAATAATCATCATTATATATATAATATATATAATATATTATATGATGTATAGAGAGAGAGGGGGGGGGGGGAGAAAGGAAGAAATAAAGAAAGAAAGAGAAAGGAAGACCGACGTGAATAACTAGAAAGAAGGGAAAGGTGGAATTGACAGCAAAAAAGAAAGTTGACGAAGAAAAAAAGTAGGACGCCGAAACACAAAATTTATTAAATAAAAGCGGTATAAGAATGCCAAGAACAATAATGAAGAACGAAAAAATATATTCTGAGTTTCAGTACTTTTTTCATTATGAAATGGTTATTCAGCCTAAGTGCTCTTTCTTTCCTGAAGAAAAGAGGGGAAAGGAGGAAAATCATGGAATAAACAGCATGAATATCTGTCTATGTCAATATTTATATATATCAACCAGTTTATATATCGCTGCTTTAATTTACCATTATGTCCATATCTTTATCTAGCTGTCGATTTGTCCATTAGTCTTTATATTTTTGTTTAAACTTACTATCTCCATCCTTATCTCTTTGTCTATCCATCTATCTGTCTATCTATCTATCTGTCTATCCATTCATCCCTCAAACTATCAGTTTTTAGTATGTATTTCGGTATGCACAGTATGTACAAACATCATTTACCGTAGATATACCTGTATCAATATATTTCCTTTTAAAAAGAATATTGATGGGTTAAATAACATGATTCAATATTACTATATAGTCACAAATGATATATATCTATAGTCAGAAATAGATAATAGAAAAAGAGAATATAATCCTTATATCTACACAATAAAACCATTACAAGCATAGCACTTTGGTTGAAAATAAAAACGGAAAGTTAAGATACATCATTAAAACGCATCTTCTTACTTTTTTTTTTTTTCTTAATTCTTACATTTTCTTCTTCCCTTTTATGTTCCCTTTGAAGATGATGAAAGAGAAAATGCCGTCATGCAGAGGCCAAAGAAGATCAGAGAAAAATAAGAGTAATGAAAATTCACACCTGCACAATGGGTGTTTTGTTCAGAAAAAGCGTGGCATATCCGGAAAAGACTTTTTCCTTGCAGCCCGTGTTTACCTGGGTGGGAAGTGAACAGACAGTGAACATCTGCTTAAACACACTGCTTGGGTGGGAATAACGTACATTAAGGTTTACAAAAAAGGTAGGAACGTACGTAGAGAGTGTAAAGTCTTCATAGAAATTTCTTCCAAGCTCATTCGAAAATTGCTTCAAGAATCGTAACACGTATCCTTTACTAAGGTGTTTCGAAGTTTCAGTCACGCAAACGGCCTTTATACTCTGACTGGACGCTGTTATGATGATTTTTTTAGACACAAGAATAATATGGTTATCAAGAGCAGAAGCATTTTTGCAGAGCATATATCAGATAAAGAGAAAATGTATGTTGAGATTGGGTAAAATTCACGTAAATAAGATAATATGTAAACTCATGAGATTTTCTAACATAAGAATGACATATGTTAGTATGAAAAAGTAGAACCCTGCGTACAGAAACAAATTTCAAATTAAAAGCTAGTATTTATCAAATTTAAGTCTTTATTAAAAGTAAATGAAAGTATATATTATCATGATTGCTTAGGTGAAAGTTAAGAGGATTAAATAACTTAGATTGAGGTTGTACTGTTTTAATGGGTGAAGATAGCATACATTAGTATACAAAAACATAGAAAAGCGTATACAGTACATGTATTAGGCGAGGAGGAATTGCAAATATATTAGATAACATTTATTGCATATATAAGATAAAAAAATAACTTTAAGTAACACATAATACTTTTTTTTCTAAATACATGATGTTGATATTTCATAATCATTTCGTTTAGGTCTCGTGAGAAAATTCTCAGATTTTCCCCTCTCGTGGAAAGTGCATAAAGGAGTTTATTCCGGATATTGCAAACTTAACTTTGTCCTTGGGGCGAAGTTAGGGGATTGAAGGTGTCTGTGCAATTGCATGTTTTAGTTGTTGGATAAATCAGGTACCGAGCGTATCAAGTTTAATTGAGCAAAGTGTAAAGTATTTGATTTTTTGAAACCTTACAAAAGAAAAGCGCGCTCACACACACACACAAAAGCATACTGACATATAACTTCTGCATATCAGGCAATCTTCGAAAAATGCTGCACATTTTCTTTCCCCTTCGTCACCTCTCCCCTCCCCCTGTTCCCCCTTCCTCTCTCTCAATCTGCCACTCTTTCCTCCTCTCTTTCCAACCCCTTCCATCCCCCTCTACCTCTCTCTCTTCCCTACCCCCTCCTTCCCCCTTCTACCCGTATCCTCTACCTCCATTCTCCAATTTCCACCCTCCCCCTCTCCTCCTTCCTCCCCTTACTCCCCCTCCTCGTCCTCCCCCTCCCCCTTTTCACTCTCCTCTGTACACGCTCTCCTCTAACACACACACAAGCAAGGACACTGACCCCGGAAAAGACCGATTATCGTCATTTCTCTCTCCCTTTCCCCTCTTCTCTCCTCCCCTCTACAACTTGAAGAGTAAATCATGTTATGAACAAGCAATGCAATCGCCACAGACAAGAGGACGCCATCGGTCCCGGGGCTCAGGAGGGGGAGACGCAGCAGGAGGGGAGACAAGCAAGTGATGAGGACGTAGGGGAAAAAGGTGGGGGAGACAGAGAAGAAGGAAGGGAAGATTGAGGGAGAGAAGGAGGGGAAGATTGAGTGAGGAGGAGGGAAGAGTGAGGGGGAGAAGGGAAGAGTGAGGAGGAGGAGGAGGAGGAGGAGGGAAGAGTGAGGAGAAGGAGGGGGAGAATGAGAGGGATATGCGAGTAATGAATACAGGAGAAGGAGGGGACAGCGATAGAGGAGGGGAGGGGGAGGAGGGGACGATGAATAAAGAGGGAAAGGAGGGGCGACGAATCGGCGGGGAAACGAAAGAAGACAAAGGGTGGAAGAGACTAAAGGGAGCGGCAGGAGGAGGAATGACGAAGGAAGGAAAGCATAAGAGGCGAAGAAATAGAGAATGGAGGAGAGGGAGGAGGCGAAAGGGGTGGGTGGGGGGGGGCAGGGGGAAGAACATCTAGGTACTTGAGGGGAGACTCAGAGGGTGTCACGGGATATGATTTCCAGATGAATAGAGGGGGAAGGATAGATAAAAACATGTAAGAAGAACGGGAAGTGTACTTACTGGAGAGTGAGAGAGAGAGAGAGAGAGAGAGAGAGAGAGAGAGAGAGAGAGAGAGAGAGAGAGAGAGAGAGAGAGAGAGAGAGAGAGAGAGAGACCGAGTGACAAATAGAGATATTAAGAGTTTAAGACAGACAGACATAGGGAGACAGACAAAGAACGATAGAAGGAAAGAGACATAAAGAAATAAGGAAAAACCGGAAAGGAGAAACCCTCCTTTTCCTCCCATGTTTGGACATGGGGGGGGGAGGAGGACGAGGAGGGGGAAGGGAGCCCCATGACTGACGTTGCTCCATTCACTGTGGTTGAATAGATACTCTAAAACAAGAAAAAATAATCAGTAAAATGGAGACTCGGGAATCTCTTATACATAAGGGTGATTTTGCTATGAGAATTTTTCTTTTTTTTACTTGGGGAAGGGCGTGGATGATGCTATCACATGTGAATGAATGGAGAAATAAAGGAGATGGGAGAAGGGGAGAAGAAGGGAAGAAAATGACGGAGGAGAGAGGAGAGAGAGAGGGGAAAGTGATAATGAAGAGGCAAGCGAACTGGACAGGGGGAGAGCTGCAGCAGAAGGAGAGGTTAGAGCAGAGGGAATAAAAAAGGGGAGGCGGAAGAGCAAGGAGTGAACGACCCAAAGACAGCAAGGGGGAAGAGGGGAGAGCGGGAAGGGGAAGGGGGAGGGGAGAAGGAAGAGCTAGAGCGGAAGATGGTAGGGGATAAGGGTAAGAGAGGGGAGGAGGGAAGGGGGAACAGAAGAGTGCGGGAACAAGAGCTGTAGCAACTGCACATGTTGTATTCTCGCTAGATGTGAAAAAGGCGCGCACTGCCACCACCCATTTAATTGACGTATGGGAACGTAGGTATAGGTGTTAAAGAAGGATCGGTGAAGTGTAAGGAAGAGTGGAAGGAACGGAGAGATAGTGTGTAAGTGTATGTATGTGTGTATGAGTAGGTGTTTGGTGCGAGAATGCAAAAGACTGGTATGCGTGTATTTAGCCGGAGAGGCGTGTGCGGGGGATATCTTCCCTAACGCAGATGGTTTACGATTTAGCGTAACCTTGGGTTCATTTCAACTTTACAGGTCCGTTTTGACTTATCCTTCGTCACAGTAGGTGGGTACGGAAAACTTCCTAAAACCTTTTGATGTTTATTTAAAAGTGCTAATAAAAGGGCAGCACGTAAAACATGTAAAACACACAAAACTAGTGCGAAACAAACACATAAAAACACATAAAACTGGTGCGAGACAAAATCGTAAAACACATAAAAACACACAAAACTAGTGTGAAACAAACACATAAAAACACATAAAACTGGTGCGAGACAAACTCGTAAAACACATAAAAACACACAAAACTAGTGTGAGATAAACACACAAAAAACACACAAAACTAGTGTGAGACAAACACGTAAAAACTGATGAAATAAAAAGTAAAAATAACGAACTTTTAAATACTGGAAGCACTGGTCTAAATAAATCACTGGCTTGATTAAAAGGGCATCAAAGTCTCCCAGAACCCTAGTGAAAAATACCTCACGACACTTAACTTGTGGTGAGGAGAGTGCCCATTCCGGGATTACTCAAGCCTCGACCTCCTTCGACCAGAACGACAGCAAGACCCCTACCTAGTGCTTCTTACCCTCCCTCGTTACTTTTTAGCGGGAGTAATGTTAAGCGAGGGTGGCTCTCTTTTGTTTAAGAGTTTAAAAGAATTATTAAAAACTATATGAATATTATAAGGATAAAATAAACTAAAAATAAACAAGAAAATATATAAAAGACTTTAAAAGAACTTATTTTCAAAGTTAACACTTTCTGAATTAGTTATTTGTATATATAGTTCGTGTTTTTCATGGTTTGTCCAGGGTAAACATAAGTATAAGTATAGTTTAATAAAATTGGTAATATATATAAAAAAAATACAAAGAGTAAACGAGGCAGGCGTGTTTGCCATTTCCTTGGTGAGCGCGTTTTCTATGCGCCTAGCCGCAGGGCGAGTAGAGAGCATCCTCACCCTCGGGAGATGGATAACCTCGGTAAGCACGGCCAGAGGGAACTCAGGAGCAATTTAACAAGCAATCCTGCAGGAGAGTAAAAATGAGTATGGTATGCAGTGAAGGCGTGATCACTGCGGATGCACAGTGGTCCACGACAGAGCCCAAGGGGGGAGGGGGAGGGAGGGGGAGGGGGAAAAGGGGAAAGAAGAGTGGGATGGAAGAATGGTAGGGGAGAAAGGGGAGGAAAATGGAATGGAAGAGGCCAGTGGAGAAGTGGAATGGTGGGTTTGGGAGAATGGGAAATAAGGAAGAGAGAAGAGAAAGGGGAGATGAAATAAAAGCGGAAGGGGGAATGGGGAAAGCTTATATAGTATAGGGGAGTGGTAGGGGGGGAAGAGAGGGAAGCGGATACGAAAAAAAGAAAAGAGAGGAGAAGGAAAGGGAAAGAGTGGAAAAGGAATATGGGAGGAGAGGGATGTATTTAGAAGAGCAAGAAGTGGGAAAGGACAACGGAGGAAGGGAAGATAATGGAAAAGGGAATAGTTAAAGGCAGAAAGAAAACAGCAAACAGAAGAGAGAAAGAGAAAAAAAAGAAGGGGGAAGAGGAAAAGGGGAGAAAGAAGGGAAACATAGAAGGGAAATGGGGTCGTGTGGTGTATGCGACTACACGAACGCCTGCTGGTTATGCGGTAACATGGAAGTTTGTTTGAGGTTATTTGTTACTGTCAGCAGGAACGGCTGAAGCACACACACACAGTGCCTTGTAAACACACCAATATGCAACTTTCCATGGGCAAGATGTTACTCCCCTAAAATGAAACCAATAGTTTCCTGACTGTTAATGTAAGTAGACAGAAATCTGATAGCTATATAAATAAAATAAAAAAAATAAACTGATCGATAATCTCTAAAGCCTACAAATAATTCAGATTTTAGATTCGGGTTTATCATGTTCTTAGCTTCAAGAAAAAGAGAAAGAAAGAAAGAAAACATAGCATACGCGCGCACATGCAGACATTTTACTTAAAGACAAACCGCTTGTTTTCGTAAACGACCTCGCCACCTGTTTCCCTACAAGGCAGCCATTCCTTACCGATTATGACGCGAAAAGTTTGCCCCAGTGGAAATGATAATGGAAACCTAAGGAATAAACGTCGCCATATATTCTCCAGGTGTTTCCTTTCCTGTGTTAACGGAGGTCATTAATCCAGGTCAACTTGGGGCGTAGGAAAGGGGTGGGTGGGAGTGGGGTAAGGGTGCGTGGTGAGTTTTCGAGAAGGGGTTAAAGGGAGGGGGGAATAGGTTGGAGATGGGGTTAAGGGTGGTTGGAGGTTGGTTCGTGTATGGGTGGAGATGGAAAGGGTTGAGGAGATGGGGAAGGTACCTTCTGGGGCGGGGGATGGGGGGCAGAGCGGTTTGGGGAGAGGTAAGGTCACTTTTAGAAGGGGAGTAGTATGGGGAGGGGAGGAAAGTAGAGGGGAGAAGGGGGTGGAGAGGACAGCTTACGAGAGGAGTGGTTGGGGAGGATGGAGGTGGGGTCACAGAGATAAGGAGATAGATAATGGATAGTCAGGGAAGGGGGAGTCAGGCAGCCCTTGTGAGGGGTAAGAGGAGGGGTGGGTCCCTGAGGGGTGGGAGAAAGGGTAGGCAAGGTGGGTGGGGATGAGGATGGGGACAGAGAGGGGATAGGGGATGTTTTGGTGTCCCGGAAGGCTTTGTGAGGCCGGTGTTCTGGGGGATGAAAAATGAGTCTTTAATTTTGTGAGAAACTGCGACTCCGTCCGTACTTTAGCCGAGACTCCCGAAGAGGAAATTTAATTTACTTTGGACACGGCCTGTGAGAGTTATGGCTTGGGATTTCGAAGAAGGTATTTTTTAAAATCTCAAAATATATTGCATTAACCGCTTCGATATACATCGAACCATATGTACACTGATGAACAGAAAAAGAGGAAGAGAAAATGATATATAGTGTGGGGGGGGGGGGGATAAAGATTCCTTCCAAACAAGTTTTCAGTGATAGCACAACAGCACTACAGCAAATGCATTAAAGACAATGAAAGGAAAAGGGAAACAGAAAGTGAAAGCGAGAGATAGAGGGAGAGAGGGAGAGAAGGGAGAGTGAGAGAGAGGGAGAGGGAAAGGGAGAGGGAGAGGGAGAGAGTGAGAGAGTGGGGGGGGGGGGGGGAGGGGGAGCTTACAGACCAATAGACAAACAGGCAAACAAACAAAGAGTTGGCGAAAGAGAGAAACAGGCATACAGATAAACAAAACAAAGAATAAATGAAATAGAGAGAGCAAGAAAGAGTGATGATAACCAGAGCTTCATTTCAAAGGGTTTAGTGTGTTTTTAAAGGGCTGTACAAACTCCCCGACTCGAGGAGGTGAGCGATAGCGTGTGCTTCCATAGCAGGGTTATTCACCTCCCCTTACTTACTGTCCTAAATTTTCTTGCCCAGATAATGATGGACCTCTTTAGAGCTTTTAACATTATCAATTTCTATATACGATCAACAAAGATGTAACACTACTATAATAATATAAATTTGCTTAAATTAAAGATATCAGAACCAAATTACACGTTTCTAAATTTTCTTGGCCAGAGAAAGTATACATTTTTTAATTTAAAAAAGAACAGAAATATCAGAAAGATTTTAACATCAGTTTCGACATATGGTTTACAAAGACAAAAAGATACGGAATAAATTATAAACCTATTATTAAAGATATCCTAAATTTTCTTACCCAGACAATGGCGGGTCTCTTTAAAGCTTTTAATATGTTCAATTTCGATATATGGTTTGGATAAAATTCAAGAATATTAATTCAGAGGGAAAAAATAAGAACCCTTAAATGAATATTCTAACACTATTGTCAGAATATTACTTACTGCCCTATTTTTTCTTGCCTGGAGAATGGTGGCTCTCCTTCAACTTTTTCAGATTCTCAATTCCAATATGTTTTATAATATATTATTTTATGTTTGCACGGAGACAGACATTAAAGTGTAAATAATTGAAATAGGAAAAAAATGAAAATATTAGATTACGTTAAAACGTTATCCTAATATTATAGAAAAAAAATACCATGATAATATTCAAATGTGTGGAAATGAAAAGTATAAAAAAAAGTATTGAAAAAAGCCGGAAGGAATTATTCTAATGACTTTATATCCAAAAATCTTTCCGATAACCGCGACTTTGTTACAGTGATGGAAATTTAATTACGATGTCATTTTTAGCTGAAATTTTTTGACATCGCTTTCATTCTTTTTCATTAGCGTCCGGGGCTGCGGCACAAAGAAGGTATTTTATACTAACTAAAAAAATCGTAGTTCTCACAAGATGAAAATAATGGCATAAAATACCGACTTTCTGTGGAACAAGGAAAATAATAGTTCCAACTGATTTAGTTTGACTACCATTATATCCGCCCCTCCCCCCTCCCATTCCTTGCTCGTTGTTGTCGTCGGGGCTTAGGAGACGGTTGGGATCACCTCTATCTTGGACCTCTGCTCTTGCCGCAACTAATTTTGCAAGGTTTTTTTTTCTACCCCCTTCCCTTCCTTCTCTTCATCCTCTCTTCTGTTCACTTATCTTAATCGTTAACTCATTTTTACCCCTTTCACCACAATACTTCGCCATAGTGTTATATGACGTTTGAAGTCTGGTACTTTTATTTGTTTTAACCATTAACCATTATGTTTCAGCTGATCTATCAGAGCTACCATTATTTCGAGAAAATAGTCTGTTACAACTACTGATCTACCACAACTGCCATTATCTCTATTGATTTCCAGCAACAACCATTACTTCTAACTGATTAACCACACCTACTATTATCCTCATTGATCTACCACGCCTACCATTACTTCTAGTTGACGCACCACAACTATCTTTCCTACTAAACGATCTATCACAACTACCATTCCCTCATTCCAAACTACAGAAAACATACCATCGACCTCCCTCCCATAATAAATCGAAATACAGCAGCCCTTTTCAACAACAGATAAATGATACAGTTCAGGGCCAGACACGGATGCCACGGAGCTAATGCACGGAGACACATCAGCTGCTGAAGAAAAGCAACGAAATGAGGGCATTTGACTTAAGACAGGCTCCTTGAAGGAAACGGAGGGAGTCATACCTCAAGGTTTTGGATGCTCATGGAGGATGGGAGTAAGGCACACACGTACACGCAGGCTAGAACGCATGCATGCATACTCACGCGCACGCACGCACACACACGCACACACACACACACGCACACACACACGCACACACACACACACACACACTGACGCACGCACACACACACACACACACACACACACACACACACACACACACACACACACACACACACACACACACACAGACGCACGCACGCACACACAGACGAACGCACACACACACTCAGACGCACGCATGTACACGCAAACAGACGCACGCACACGCACACACAGATGCACGCACGCATACACAGACGCACGCACGCACACACAAACAGACGCACGCACACACAGACGTACGCCCGCACACACGCACACACAGACGCACGCACGCACGCACACACAGACGCACGCACGCACGCACACAGACACACGCACGCGCGCACTCACATACACACAAATTTGTATGCATGTATGTGTGTATACATGTGTGTTTTTACTGACGTATATATGTATATATGGCCTTACGGATGTATGTATGTACATATGTATATATGTAGATATACATATGCACCGCACGGATTCCCCTTCACGGTGAGGATGCAAGCGATCGGTTGAAAGGGAGGAATCACAGCGGTGAAAATTTCCCTATTTTTTACGGCCAATGGTGTGTGGAAAGAGTGTGTTTTACGATTTACTTTATGCTTTCGTCTCTGCTGTGTGTGATTTCGTCGCCTCTTTTGTTTGGTATTTGGAAATCTGGAATTTAATATTTTTGAGCATTTTGGGGGGACAAAGGTGTGGTAAAGTATGCGTAAGTTTTGTCTCTATGGATGGTTTTGTTTTGAGTTTAGCAAACATATTAAAGTTTTCCTCTTTTTTCTTTTTTCTTCTCCTTACTATTTACCTTCTTTTTCTCCGTTTCCTTTTCCTTCTGTTTCTCCTTTTTCTTCTCTTCTTTATCCCCTCCTCTTTCTTTTTCCGCTTTTTATTTCTTCTTCTCTTCTATCTTCTTTTTTCGATTCGTATTTCCGGTTTTCTTTCCTGGATATTTTCATGTTAAACGGGATACAGCGTAATGAAAATTTTGTCTCCACTGGCGTTTCTTTTCTTCACTTAATCAAAATCTCAAAGTTTTCTCTCCTTTCTTCTCCTGAATGAATTTAATTACTTGCGTGCAACAGAGTATTTATAAGCGCACCGCAGCAAAATAAAATCTCGCTTGATTATATTAGAAGCCTTCCTTCGTATCCCCCCCCCCCCCCTCTCTCCCTTTCTCCCTCTCTTTATATATTCTTATTTCACTTACCTCTTGTTCACTTGTTTATTTTGTTTTGTCTTCCTTTTCTCATATTGTTTCTCAATCTCTTCGTTCCCTCTCTGTTTATGTGTGTTTCCTTGTTTGTTTGTTTTATCTCTCCCTCTCTGTTTGTCTCCCCCATACTCTCTCTCTCTCTCTCTCGCTCTCTATCTATCTATGCCTCTCTCTCTCTCTCTCTCGCTCTCTATCTATCTATGCCTCTCTCTCTCTCTCTCTCGCTCTCTATCTATCTATGCCTCTCTCTCTCTCGCTCGCTCGCTCGCTCGCTCGCTCGCTCACTCACTCACTCGCTCACTCACTCACTCACTCACTCACTCACTCTCTCGCTCTCTCGCTCTCTCGCTCTCTCGCTCTCTCCCTCTCTCTCTCTTCCCCCCTCCCTCCCTTACTTTCCCTTCCTCCTTACCTCCGGACTTTTGTTCTTTTCTTTTCTTTTTTGAGAAGCAGAACATGCCAGGCATAATTTCACCTAATAAATTCACATCATGAAGAGCATGCAAGTTTGCAGGGAACATCGTTTTTGCAAATGCCCAACGGTAGAATTCACAGGCCATAGGTATTTCCGTTTGCATTTTGATGTTGTCGTTTTCTCGAATATTCAGATTTTTTTTAAGTTTCTTCTCTTTTTCTTTTTTTCTGATTTAAGGCGGGATTTTTTGGGAACTTTATTCGGATTTTTGTTCGGTTGTGTAGCTTGAAGAGGAGGACGAATTAGGAACAAAAGGAAGAAAAAGAGAAAGTAGAAGGATGTGAAGACAAATAAGAGAGGAAATGTATCTGTCTCTCTATCCGTCTATCTCTTTAACTATCTACTTACCCCATCCATGATCACCAATTCCTCGCCCCCTACTACTCCATACTCCCTCTCCCTCATTGCCTACCCCATCCTGCATTCCTCACTCCTCACACCCCCCCCCCATCCCTATCACCATGCTCTCTCTCCTCTGCCCTACCCCATCCCTCATCCCCAATGCTCCTTCTCCCCCTCTAAATACCCCATCCCCCATCCCTCTCCCCCTTCCTCCCTCCTCCCTGCTTCCATTCATCGCCCCCTTCCACCATCCATCACCCCTTCCTTCCCCTTCCATTTTCCCATAACGCAGGCCTGGCGGGAAACAGAGCCTATTTATTCTCCGCCTCGACAGATCTCTCTCTTATGATTTGATAATAAGCGGCGCTGACATGTAGCCCCGTGTCAGCCAAGGCGCATAATATCAGCATTATCGTTCATCAGGCAGCCCCACGTGGTTATCGTGTGCCTCGTTTGAGTTAAGAAATTGCTCGGTTGTCTACTTTGGCGTGGGGTGTGATCTCTCTTTCTCTTTTTTTTTCGTTTTTTTTTTCTGTTTCCTCTTTTGTAACTTCTGTCTTCTGTCTCTGCCTCTCTGTCTCTGTCTGTCTCTGCCTCTCTCTCTCTCTTTCTCTGTCTCCCTCTCCCTCTCCATCTCTCTTTCGCTCTCTCTCTCTCTCGCACGCGCTCTTTCAGTAACCTCTCTCATCATAATATTCACCGTTACCATCATCATTATTATTATCACTATCATCATCATCATCATCATCATCATCATCATCATCATCATCATCATCATCATCATCATCATCATCATCATCATTCTGAATTATTATCAATTTATTATCATTATTATTTTTGTCTTTTTTTTGTGTGTTATGGGCGTAATATAGCCACAAGGCATAATTATGAATAACTACCCCAAGGGATTACCAGCAATAAATTAATTTTCCCAATACAATAAGTACCAGTTTTACGGAAGTTCTTAAAACCTAACGTCTAAAGTCTATTTGAGCGCAAAGCAGACCGACTCTCATACCGCAAAAGAAACCACATGAATTTTGAATAGTGTATATATGAGCTGTATATTTATTTATTTTTCCCTCTTTTGTTTATTCGTTTATGCTTTTATACTGATATTAGCAGTCAAATAGTAAGTATGTCAGTAACCGACGTAAAAAATGGAGTTTGAAAGGCTTCTTTTTCACTAATCGTCCAGTCTTTTGTCAAAAGATGGTGATTTTTCTTCTCAGGTGCTCTTATTGTGTATGCAAATAGAGGTTTTAGTTCTTACTTGGGGTGTATCTTTCGCTTTTGAGAGAGAAATGAGCTGTCCATTCTATTTTCATGCTGCCTTGCTCATTTTTTCTGCCCGTCTCCTTGTCTCGCTGACTGTAAGTGTCTGGTTGTTTGTGTGTGTGCTTCTCTGTCATTACTTGCTCTCTCTGTCTCTCTCGCTCTCGCTCTCTCCCTCTCCCTCTCCCTCTCCCTCTCCTTCAATCCCTCCCCTCTCCCTCTCCCCCTCATCTCATCTGTCATAAAGACATCGATGCCATTATTCAAGTTGTCATTACTTTTGCTAACAACTTTAATAATTCCAAAGGGAGGTACAATTTTACCATAACGAACCCAGTATATGCGAATGCATTGTTGCAACCTGTTAAAGTGTGGTTGCCGTAGCGTCGCAATTTGAATGTTAATTATCATACGTTTTCTAGCAATAAAGGCATATTTCAACCATTATCTTCAATAATCATTTGTTACATCGTTTTGAATTTAGCATTTACACGTACCTTGATTATTCTTCTATCTATTCTTACTTCCTTTGTTTCTTGCTTTCTATCTGTTTTGTTTGGTGTTTGTGCTTGTGTTTGCTTGTCCAAGGAAAAGAAATTGAACAGAAGATAAAAAAAATGGACATAGAGAAAAAACAAAGAAAAAATAAATGTATTAACACCTTTCTCCCTTCCGAAAACAAAAGACTGACAAATATATAAAAAATGATAACAATTTGAAATATCTAACGTCATTGGCATTACTCCCCCCCCCCCCCCCACACAAAAAAAAAGAAAACCCACTAATATTTACGTCTAAATTCGCATATACTTCTCCCCCCACTCCTTTAAAAATGAATGAATTAAAAAAGGAAAGAAACAAAAAAAAAAAAAACAAAAAAAACGAAAATACATAAAACAAACGCAGAGAGCAATATAAAACAAGAATGAAAGAAAAGAGCAAAGAACGCACATCACCGAAACATCGATCGGCGTGACGTAACAGCAATATCCAGCCTAATTTTCCTAATCACACCTGCCGTCGCCTAATGAGCTAACAAGACGTAATGAAGGCATAGGAAGAAGGGCGATGAACCTCGTCCTGTTTTCTTGAGGGGCTGGTGGAGGGATAGTGGTTAGGGGGGGGGGGGCTCCTATTAACTGTAATGATTGTGGTGATAATTACGAGAGAAAAGAATAAAAATGTCAATGCAAATAAATATGGTCTAGATCCTTCCACAATTGGTCGACCGACCCCCCCCCCCCACACTGTGCCTCTAAAAAGGACATGGCATCGCCCCAACGTTTAATATTGGCGAAAAAGCGTCGCTCTGTAGTCACACGGGACGTAAACATGCAATACACATTTATACCGCAATTTCCCTCCCCTACCCCCCTTTCACCACCACCGCTCCAAAAAAACAACAAAAAAACAAAAAAACAAAACTAAAAAAACCTTCAATGAAATGAAAACTCTTCTGCCTATCTGTGTATCTGTTAGTCTACCTATATTTCTATCTATGTCTATCTAAGACATGGCATAATCCTCGACCAGTGATCAGAACAGCTACCTTTCATTCTTTTCATTTTTATTTCTTTCATCCACTCCCCCTTTCCTTCTCGTTTTATTTCAAGGCACCCTGCAGTGACGTCACGCGCCCTCCCCTTCCTACGGCCGAAATTTCACGAAAAGAAACCGGCATAAAATCCCGAATTTCTCTTCAATCTACCTATCTATCTACTGTCTATCTATCTACATAAACCATAGTATTATCCCCGAATAATGATCAAAAACTCTACTTCCATTGTTTTCCATTCCTTGCATTCTTTTTCGTTCCCTCGTCCTCTCCTTTTCCTTCTTGCATTATCTCCAGGCTCCCTGCAGTGACGTCACGCGCCAACCCCTTCCTATTGCCGAAATCTGGCGAGAGGAAACCGGCTTGACATTCCGGATTTCTTTTTAATCTATTTATCTACCGATCTATTTGTCTTTATAAGTCATGTCATTATCCCCAAACAGTCATCAGAACCTTTATTTGTTTTCCATTCTTTTCATTTTTATTTCTTTCATTCACTTCCCCTTTCCCTTTCCTTCTCGTTTTATCTCAAGGCTCCCTACGGTGACGTCACACGCATACCCCTTCCTATGGCCGAAATCTCGTAAGAAGAAAATCGGCTCAACATCCGGGACTTCTCTTCAAACTTGTCTCTCGAGCAATTAAAGTTTCCCTCCTTCTCTCGGGGATGGTTAGCGTAGCCTGTCGGACCGTGGCTGCCAATTCCAGATTATGGGATGACCGTAGTGATAGTGTTGTGTGTGTGTGTGTGTGTGTGTGTGTGTGTGTGTGTGTGTGTGTGTGTGTGTGTGAAACTTTTAAATAAAACTAATTGACTGTTTTAAGGGTATATAGTCATGATATGAGAAACCTTTTGGAGTATCAAGAATAATCTTCAGATAAACAAAGGAACAAACGGATGAATAAATAAATAGAATACATAATGTAAACAAGCCTTCTTGCATCAGCCGATGTCATTATATGAATGGCCTTTCAAACATCAAAAACGGATCAAAGAAATGACATATTAATCTCGACATCCCTTCATGGCGTGACATTGCCTAACATGAGATGTAGAAAGCATAGTTAATTCTAAAAGCATATTCATTTTTGATTTTGTGCAGTCTCGTTAGAAGTTCGGCATCAAAGGAGGACGGTATGAGTGTATCGTGTTAATAATAATAATAAATAAAGTAAACTTTCTGTTTCTAATTCCAAAAGTAATAGTGAACAAAAACACTCGCATATGTTCATGTGTGTTTATTTACATGGGAGAATGAATAGTAAGTAAAGGAATATATATATATATATATATATATATATATGTGTGTGTGTGTGTGTGTGTGTGTGTTTTCGTGTTTTTACATAGTGTACATGTGTGGCTGATGATACAGCCATCCCGAAAAAAGGAATGATGTTAAAAATGAATAGATAAATAAATAAGTAAACTAATAGAATATAAGAAATAAGATAACAAAATAACAGATATAAGAGTAAAAGATAAGAGAAAATTAGACTCCTTACAAAAAAGATAAGAGAATCTCGAGACAGCGATTTTAACGTAATACCCACAATACACGAAATAAACAATACATACTAAGCTTTCGCCATCCATTACAGTGATAAGTCAGAAGGAACAGATTACGACAATACACAACGGAGGCAAGAGAGACTGTTAAAACGACACAGAGATCATGGACTGAGAAATGGAAGGGCATCTCAGGAAAACGTCTCCTTATGCATTCAATCCCAAGAAGAGACAAACAGCGTCTATTAAGTTAAAAGAGTTCCCATACCTAATTCCGACGTCGTCCCGAGCCCTCCTGGGAGCTTATAACGCCCGCTGCAGTCAAATAGAGTCGACTCCTATAAACGCCTTTTCATTTATACTTTCAGTTTGTCTTATGCCAGTCCTCTCCGTTTTTTCTCTCTTGTTTCTGATAAAGTTATTTACTATTATCAAGATCCTTTTATTGTTTCTTAGTATGTTTCTTCTTTTTCTACTTTTTATCATTATCATTGTCAACGTCATTATTCTTATCCTTATCACCATTATCATTACCATCTTCATTAACAACAGTAATAGTAGCAGCATTACTAGTATTATTTCCTTATCATTTGTTCTGAAATTCCTTTTTACGTAAGAGTATCTCTTGTCCCTGTCTCTCTCTCTCCCCTTCACCCCTTCTTTCTCCCCCTTTTCTCCTCTCCACCTTTTAGATTATATAGTTTCTCTGCATTTCTCATGCATATCACAGTTTTTTCCCTATTTACCAAAGATTTTTTTTCCTTCGAAGATTCAATCGCATAATGAGTGTCTGAAACTGCTATCTCAAAGCATGAAGTTTCGTCTCGCTTAGGAATCGAGACTCGATCTCATCAACGTTTCGAAAGCGGATCGTGCAAACACAAACGTTTTTCCTTTCTTTTCTCTTCATTTTCTCCTTTTCTTATTTTTTGCACGTTTATTTTTTTCCTATTTCCTATTGCTTTCGCTTTTATTTTTCCCTTCGTCCTTTGTTTTTGAAAATTAGTGTGATTGTGTCTGAAAAAAAAGAGAGCTTTTAATTTCTAGCATTGGATTTTTCTTTAGGATAAGCGGTGTAATGCGTTCAGATACGTGATTGGCATTGGTAATGTGTTAGGAGAGATTCATAACAAAAGCGCTGGTAGTTTTTAAAGTGTCTTTCTGTTTGTTTCGTTTTCTGTCAGTCTGTTTCTTACTGGTATTCGTTTTCGCTCCCTTCTCTCTGTCTCTATTTATCCCCCCCCCCCTCTCTCCCTCTATCTATCTCCCTACCCTCTCTATCTCTTTATCCATCTCCCTCCTCCTCCTCTCTCTCTCTTTATCCATCTCCCTTCCCCTCTCTCTCTCTCTCTCTCTCTCTCTCTCTCTCTCTCTCTCTCTCTCTCTCTCTCTCTCTCTCTCTCTCTCTCTCTCTCTCTTTCTCCCCCTCTTTATATATATCAATTCCCTTTATGTTTCTCTCTCTGAGGCACCCACATGTCTCAAATGGTAAGCAAACTTGCTATTAAAAATCAAGCAGAAAACCAATATAAACTCACATCCTGCTGAAAAACAAACCGTCAGATTTTTTTTTTATACTGAGAAAAAAAAAAAAATAGTGAGGAAGCAGAGAGAGAAGAAAAAGAAAAACACGAAGCATTAATTAGTATTTCATGACAGGCGTGTCTCCTTAAATCAGTTTACTCCAGTAGTCTTAACACCGCTCTCAAAAATGACTTAATTTCTGTCGTCATGAATTAAAAGAGAGAGAGAGAGAGAGAGAGAGAGAGAGAGAGAGAGAGAGAGAGAGAGAGAGAGAGAGAGAGAGAGAGAGAGAGAGAGAGAGAGAAAGCGCTGTCATTTATTGGTTCTGAATTTCTATCATTGGCAGCCGAAAAAAAGAAAAATACGTCTTCTGAAACCTTTCTGCCCCCCCTCCCCCCCAAAAAAAAATAGGGGAAAAAGTTCTTAGTCCGTGATTTTTTTTCTAATAAACAAACGGAAAATAACGGGAAATGAAAATAGAAAACGCACCAAAACTTTATTTCAAACTCAGAGTTTTAAAATTTAGGAACTTGAGATTACGTTCCTTAAATGACAATGTACTCTCTTCATCCATGTCCGAGGGGGCGTAGGGAATGGGCATTAATTTACCAAGATTGTTTATTTCATTTACGGAATTTATATAAAAGAATTTATTTGGGGATCATTTATTTATTGGTTTTCATTGAAGGTATCCATTCGTGGGAATCTATTTCATGGGGATATCGATTCTGGGAATTTGAACTATTGAAGTAATTTCTTTGAGGGATTTATTCAATTTAGGGAATAGTTATTTTCTAAGGATGTATTTTATTTCAGGTATTTATGAAAATGCTTATATTGGTGATGATCAGGTTTAAGGGCTGAGCCTGCGAGATACCGATGGAAAGCTGAAGAGAGGAAATTTAGGGCCCATGACTGAGGATGGTAAGGGAAAGTGGGGATAGCGAGGCGAGGGGGAAGGGGAAAGGGAGAGGGGCGGGGACGGGAAAGAGAAAGGGAATGAGAAAGGGAAAGAGAAATCAAAGAAAAAAACTATAGAATGAAGGGAAATGTAATTTAGTAGTATGGGATTAAGGGAAAGAGAGATCTGAGAGGGGAAATGGGGTAAGGGAGGGAATGGGGTGGGGAGTAAGATGAAGGGGGAGCAGGTAAGGAATAATCGGGAAGGGTAGAGGAAAGGGAGAGTGGAAAAGGGATTAAGGGAAAGGAAGGAAGAAAGATGAAAGATAGACAGTTAAAGAGACAGACAAAGAAATAAATATGTAAGTAGGTTAGTAGGTAGGTAGATAGGGAAATAATGAAAAGAGAGAGAGAGAGAGAGAGAGAGAGAGAGAGAGAGAGAGAGAGAGAGAGAGAGAGAGAGAGAGAGAGAGAGAGAGAGAGAGAGAGAATGCGGGCGGTTGAGTGAGTGGGCGAGTGGGCGTGCGTTTTGGCATCCCCACACTTTATAGAGCTTACGTGAATATGGTGCTGGGCAGGACCTGATATATGCGGACATTCTCGTTTTGTGGCAGTGAGGGAGGGAGAGTGAGGAGAGGAGGGAACTAGAGGACAGTGTGCGGGTTGGTGAGAAATAGGAGGGGTAGGAGGGGGAGGGTGAAGGGGGCTGAGAGGGAGGGAGGGAAGGTGCGAGGGAGGAAAGAGAGAGATGAGATGAGATGAGAGAAGAGGGGGTAGGAGGGAAGAGAAAGAGGACGGAGAGGAAGGAGGGAGGAAGGGAAAGAGAGAGAGAGAGAAGAGAAGAGAAAGAAGAGAGACCAAATTACGAATTGCTAACTGACTTACACGGGAGCCGACGCAAGTGAGAAACAAGGATTTGCTCACACCAAAGGCACTTAAAACATTTCCCTGTTTTTCTGCTTTTATTTTCCCCTTCACTTTTTTACTTTTTTTTCCTTCCCTCTCCCTTTCACCTGCCTTACTTCCACTTTTTATTATTTTTCTTCTCCATTCTTCCTTGTTTCTCTTTTCCTTTTTTTGTTTTTACTTTTTTCTTGCTTTCCCCAAATTCTGAAGCCATTTTCTCGTCACACCAGCCCTGCACAAGAGCCACCCAGCCATACACAAGTATCGCCCGACCAGCCTTAGTTAAGACATCAAAACAAAGTTAACATCCTTTGCAGTAACCACTTTAATTTTCCAGAACTTGGCACTTTCTTTACCCCCGAAAGATCTAATGGCACTTGATGCGTCTCTGCACATACTTGAGAGAAGGGAGAGGGAAGACAGGGAGGAGGAAAGGGTAGGGAAGGGGGAAGAGGGGAAGGGGGGGAGGGAATAAGGGGAAGGGGAAAGGGCGGGTGAGGAGGAAGATGGTGAGGGGGAAAGGATAGGGGGGAGGGGGAAGGGTAGGTTGAGGGAGAAAAAGGGGAAGGAGATGGGGGGGGGGGGTGTAGTGTAAGGAACAGGGGGGAAGATAGCGAAAAAAAGGAAGGGGAGAGTGAGAGGAAGGGAGAGATAGAAAGAGAGGGGAAGAAGAGGGAGGCAGGACAGGAGGGTAAGGGAAGCAGGAGAAGGAGGATGATAAGGATGGTAAGGGGAAGAGGGAGAAGGTGTTTAAGGAGGTCGAAGGGATAGGAGAGGAGAGAGAGGCAGAGAAAGAGGGGAATGAAGAGAAGGTGGAGGATGATTAAAAAAAGAAGGGAATAGAATTGGGATGGGGAGGAAAAAAAGGAAAATGAGTCGGAATAAATAGGAGAAGATGACGAAGAGAAAGGGGAAAAGGAAAAAGATGAGAGATAAAAGAAGGAGAGAGGGAGAACGAAGGATATTCTTACAATAGGATGTGCCAGAAACGTTCTTCTCAAATTTATTTCTTGTTCCGATTTGCTTCGGTCATTTTTATCAATTAAAGTTTGGGGAGTTTGAACATAGTACTCGTTCACTGTTTCGGAACTTAGCTTATTGCAAACTTATACGTAACTTATAACTATGGACGCTTATCCAGTGCCAGAGTTAGGTCATACTACACTAATCAGCTTATCAGTAAAGCTCATTCTATCATTATCTTTTGCCTTTTTCTATGATGATCATAATAGACTTTGATATTTAATATAAATAATATATCTCTAACTTCCATTTCATTAAAAAAAAAAAAAATCCGTGATGCCTGAGGAGATCTTAAAAAGGACTACAAAAAGAAGTAATCCAACTATTATATAGATCTATAGAAAAGGAAAGAAATCTAACATATAAATTTATAGGAAAGGAAAGAAATCTAACTGTAAAATATATCTGTAAGAAAAGGAAAGAAATGTTATATAAATTTATAAGAAAGAAAAACAAAATATAGATCTATAAGAAAAATACTCTATTATATAGATCTATTGGAAATGAAAGAGACTTCTGGAGAATCAGAACAAGTGTTACATGAATAACTTCCTGTTATATCAGGAAAATAACTTTAGCTTTCTTTCCTGAGTTGCTTCAGCAGTTCATTTCGTTTTGCTTTGTTTTAGTGTGCTGAATCGGGTCCCTAGAAAAGCTGATTGCTGTTTTCTTAGTTTATATGATTTTTTTACATCTATTTTCTATGTTTTAATGTTATTTATTTATTCATTTATTTGTTTATTTATTCATTCGTTTATTTATCATCAGGATTAATTAATGCACTGAAAACTTTTTCTATAGTCTTTTGCGTCTAGTAGAGTACATTCTCCTTCCAACATGCACGCTTATGATCCTGGTATCTCGTATTGGAGAGAACATGCCATTAACTCCCCGTTGAAATAATGAGCTGGGAAGTTAGGAGTAATAATAACCCATGCTAACCTCTCAGCATTTAGGACCAATTTCCATCGGGGTCATTGCCATATTAATTAGCGTGTTCCTTATATAGAGAAAGAGAGAGCGGTAGGGAGAGAGAGAGAGAGAGAGAGAGAGAGAGAGAGAGAGAGAGAGAGAGAGAGAGAGAGAGAGAGAGAGAGAGAGAGAGAGGGGGGGGGGGGGGAGACAGACAGACAAACAGACATACAGGGCCAGGGGGAGAAATATTTAGATAGAGCGGACAATCGTGAGCTTATGTTATTCTATAAATCGCATAAGTTTGAACAATATTAAACGGACTACGGGCTGATCCCCCCACTCTCACCTTTTACATAACGCGCAATGTATTCAATATATAAACCTCTCACTCCAGTGCATATAGGCTCCTGTTCTCATAACCCTTGCCTCTGGTGACACGAAAATTTGATTTCACGCGATAAAACACCAAATGGACGGCGATCGCAGGACGTAACAAAGTGAAAACGATAAAGGATACCCCCCCCCCCCCAAAAAAAAAAAAAAAAAAAAATGAAATGAAATAATTTTAAAAGGGATAAAAGTTAAAAAAAGACGATACTAACATTTGTAAAAAGGGAAGTGGGGTATCTACATGTTTATACAGAAGAGAAACGTTAATTAAAGTGATGCTTTGTTTAGTTTGAGTGATGAACAAGCTTTTGTGTTTAGTTATTTTGATAAGTGAGATAAGTTAACTTTCTCCTTATTTTCTAAATTCATTATACCTTCGAATGATAATAATAATGATAATAATCATTATAACGATAACGATTATAATTACAGTAATGCAATAACAATAATAACAATAACAGCTAATAATATTAATAACTAATGATATTAATAATAATAATAATAATAATAATAATAATAAATAATTATAATAATAACTACTGTGACAACAGCAACAACGATGACTATTAAATGTACAAAAAATATCACAACATATGACGATGATATGAAAACTGTAGCATAAACACAGACACACAAAAAAAAAAAAAAAAAAAAAAAAACTCGCAGAACCTAACTACAAAGAAATTCTGGGAACATATAATTAGAACATTTCATTAAAACTGAAGGAAACAGATCAAAGGGTTTTTGTTATACTGTTCCTATGTTCTTATTCTCACACGTTGTTAAGAAGCTTTTGAGATCGGTTAATATGACAGTTGTTTTCGTTGTTGTTATTGTTTATTTGTTTTTGATGAAGGCTTATATAATGCATTGCTTTCTATCATTGCCATTGTCAGCAAGGCGATCATGAGTATTTGCTAAATGTTTTGGTATATTTCTGGAATAGATATATGCTAATTTCCTGATAAATTCACTGGAATGGGGAGAAAATGACAAAAAGGGAGAGGGAAAAAAAATTCTATAGCCTGTTGTTTTCAATTAATTAGTTAGACTCCTGGTGGCCCCTGCATCCTGAGCCTTTCAAATTAATTGTATTACGGTCCCTGACAACACCGCAGGGTAGCCACGTAGGCTTTTTCGAGAGAGAGAGAGAGAGAGAGAGAGAGAGAGAGAGAGAGAGAGAGAGAGAGAGAGAGAGAGAGAGAGAGAGAGAGAGAGAAGGGGGGTTAGTTCTTGGCCCTGAACTGTGTAAACAATCTTTATATGTACGTATTTATTATTTTTATTATTGCTGTTTATTTATTTATATTAATACTTATCTCTGGAAATACACCTCTCGCTCTCTGTAAAAAAAAAAAAAAAAAAAAAAAAAAAAAAAAAAAAAAAAAAAAAATCCCTGTCGCTCTCTCATCTTCACATTTTTCTTGTTTTTTTTTCCAACTCCTTGAAGAGTTTTTGTCGTGAGCAAAGGCATTCTTAGCTGGCGCTTGTCGGTCCAAAAGATGGATTCCCATTTCTGATTTGGAGAAAAATTGGACAGGAAGAAGGGGGGGGGGGGGGGGTACAGACATATTTTCTTTATTGTTCTTGTAACTTAGTACCCTTTCATTTCATCCCCATCTTCCTCAACCTTTTATTCTGCTTTTATAATTACTTTCATATGTCTCCCTCTCTCTTTTTTTTTCTCTCTCTCTGTATATGTCTATCTGTTTCCTTCTCTCTATTGCTCCATTTTTCTCTATCTCGGTCTATCAATCTATCTATCTAGTTATCTTTATTCATCCATAAATCTATCTGATGCTTTATCTATTTGATTCTTCTCTTCTCCCTCTTTCTCTTCTTTTTCCATTTTTTCCCCGACATAGTTTGCGTTTTTATCTTCTGTTTAATTCTTTCCCTTTCACGCTTTCTCTTTCCCCTTCTTTACCCCTATCGTATTTTCATTACTTCTCAGTTGCATATATCTGAAAAGTAATATAGGAGTTTTCTCTCTCTTTCGCTGTTTTTTGTAGCAATCATTATAAGCACTTATTGTTGTCATTGTTGTTTTCCTTATCATTGGTATTGTTGTTATCACTGCTAGCATAATCACTGCTCGTATCATCATCATCATCATTATCATCGTGTTACTATTGTTGCTTTCGTTTTCCCTTCTCTCTTCAATCTAATTTGTCACTCATCCGTTGTTACTCGTCATATCACTCCGAGTATCTCTGTACAGTTATCGCAACAAGTTCAGTGAAAATAACAAAATTAATTGTCCACTTTCTCAATTACCCTTGAACTCCCTCCTACTTCTTCCAGTCCATTTCCCACTTTTTTCCACTTAAATGACATTTCTCCCCTTTCTCTTGTCTTCTTTATAGTTCTGCACAAGTTTGGTCTCTTGTCCAAAGGCTGTAGAACATAGACGCTGCTATTCAATATCAGTGCTTAATTGACTCGTATAATGGCACTGAGAGGGTGTGATATGTCTACGTTTTCATATTCTCTCCCTCCGTTCTCGCTCCTCTCTCCTCTTGCGTCAGTCCCCTCCTCTCTATCTCCCTCTTTCCTTTCTTCCCATCCCCTTCTTTTTGCCAACTCCTTCCATTTCTCTCTCTTTTTCCTCTTATTACGCCTATGCCTTCCTCCCCACCGTGCTCTAACGTACCCCTCCTCCTCCCCCTACTTTTAAACTCCTTGCAATCTCCCCTGCCCCCTTTCCCAACCTACTCTTCCACTCCTCCTCCCCCCTTACTCTCTTCCTTCAGCAATCCCTTTCTCCCTCTTACCATATCCCCTCTGCCCTTCCCATTCTTCCTTCCCCCCCCCATATAAACCTCCCCTCCCCACTCCCCCTATGCCAACCCCTTCGTGGAGTTAATGATGCAGGAAGACTATTTCCCTTTAGTACAGCAACGATCTGGAAATAAGCTGGAGTTATCTAAGGTATTCGATTAAATGTTCTATTCTTTGTTTTCGTGTTCACATTTTTTGTCTTTTTCTTTTTAGGGGGGAGAGGGGTGTTTTTCTTGTTTTCCTTTCTCTTTACCTGTCCGCTCTTTATATCTATCTATCAATCCATCTGTCTGTCTGTCCATATTACATAAATATTGATTTCTTATCACGCCTTTCTTCTCTTCTTCCTCCTTATAATCCTTTTTCTCCTTATCCTCCTCTTCCCCCTCCCCCCTCTTCTTCCTCTTCATCCTCCTCCTCCTAATCCTTTTTCTCGTCTTCCTTTTCCTCCCTTCCTCCTCCACGTGATCTGCCTTGCATGAGAGTCCTCAGCCGCGTGTCAGATCCTGGTCAGATATCGGACACCGGATAGCAGGCTAGAAACAATACGGATGTAAAAATGTTGATAATAGTAATAATAAAAAAATGATGATTATAACAACGACAATAATAATGGTGATGGCAATACTAATACCAATGATACTAATGGTGATAATACTAGTGACAATGATAAATGATTATGATAGTAATAATTGTAATGATAAGATAATGCAAAAAACAACGTGTCATTATAATTGTGTGACTCTATGTCTGTTTGTCTGTCTCTCTCTCTCTCTATATATATATATATACATATATATATATATTAATTCCCCCTCTCCCATCTCTCTTTTTTATTCCGTAGGAGATATAGAAGACGGATTAGGAAATTATGTTTTGAAAATTATGAATGATGAAAATTAAAATGATAAATATGATGATGATATATGAAAGGGAAAGAAAAATTGAATTCACAATATTCTATCTCTTCACTTTGGTTGGCGCACTCATATCTATTTACAATTGGATTTTGTTTCATTGGTGTTAAACTGTGCAGACCATGCGGGTGAGTATACACGTACAGATGGGCGAACATTAACAATGTGTGTGTATAATCTTTACAAATCCTGTTGTTTGTGCATATATTTGGATACAAGGGCACCTGTACACACACACAAAGACCTGCACATACACCATACTTACATTGTCCTTATATGTGTGTGTGTTTATATGTACATTAGAAATGTGCTTCCCCAAACGTTTACATATAGCCCGCATCCATTGTTTTGTTTTACACATGTAAAGACAAAACACAGAAAACAACATCCATTACCCCCTCCCTCCTTAGAAAAAAAAAAAAAAAACTAACTGACATGGCACTAGCAAGAGATAATCTGGCCAAGAAAAATCTATTCTTTCCTTCCAGGAGTACCTATCTCGTCCTTTGTTTGTGAGTAAAGAGGGTCACGCATGCTTATTGTATGGTGCCTCGAGATCCAAATTAGTTATATCCTTTTGGTTTCGAATCGTTTATTGATTCAATTTGGAACAGTGGTAGTATAGGGTGTGATGGTGTGTGGTGATGCCACTATGGTAATTATGGAGATGAAAGTATATTTAATGGTAATGAATGATACCATTGACGATGACTAATGACAATATAAAAATCATAACATACGCACACACACACATAAACTCATATATACAATGCAAGAGCACACATTTAAAGACTACAAATCCCCATTCTCGTACGTTCACCTAGATAGCAGTGGAGAATTTTGTTGTCCCCGTGAGACAATTTATGAATCACAATAGCACAGTTTGTGTTAGAAAAATGTCGCTCATTTAGAGTACCCTGAAGACCCCATCTGCTCTGTCTCTGGGTAATCCTAAGCCACCTTCCCTTCCCATTTCCTCCCGCTTCCCCTTTGCCTCTACCTTGTCTTTGCCCTTCCCTCTTTCCTTCCTCTTCCCCTTCTCCTCCCCCCTTCGTATTCTCCTTCTCCCCTCCCCCTCCTCCTTCTCTTTCCCTTTCCCATTCCCTTTCCCCTTGCCCTTCCCTCCTTCATGTGGACTCTAAGAGGTCACACCCCCTCCCTCCTCTCCCCAATAAAAAAGTAGAAACAAATGGCGAGTCCTTCAGGGATAGACCATAGGGTCCTAGCACAGTCCTACGAACCCCAGTCCCCTCCACTACTTGACCCGGAAAGAGACAATACGTCGACTGCGCTGTCGCTATGAATGGCGACCCCTCTATTTCCAGTTTCAATTACAGTCAATATCACTGATGGCAAGCAGACTGCAGGTAAGGTCGATTAAATCCAGAAGAACTTATTTGAATATCGTCCTTATGGGCTTTTCGATGAGATGAGGAAGAGGTCCGGATTCTCTGCCACTCACGACTGCCCGAAACGGATACATGGATTGATTAGGAGAGTGAACCCGAACGCTGATATCACGCTTAAAATTGGAAGTTAATCTACGTTTCGGGTTGACACGAGAGCCAGGAATTGGTGGATAGATAAGTAGAGTTGCTCAGTAGGGCCGAGAAAATTGGAGAGATAGAAATGAGGAAAAAATGAGGATGGAAAATAAATGCCTGCGAAGCAAAGGGCATGAAGTCCGTATGTACAGTAGACACATATACACACGTGTAGATATATACACACCCACCCACACACACAAACACATACACATATTTGTGTATATTTACACACACGAACAACACACACATGTATATATGCATATATATATATATATATATATATATATATATATATATATATATATATATACATACATATATGCATACATATATATACATATATATACATATACATATATATATATATATATATATATATATATATACATATATGCATACATATATATACATATATATACATATACATACATATACATTTATATATATATACACACAAATATATATATATATACATATATATAAAGAGAAACATGGTAGAAAAACAAAATTTATTTTTGTGTATTGTATATTTTTTTTACCATAGTATCAACATGGTAAAGTTTTACCATCCACGCGCACACACACACACACACACACACACACACACACACACACACACACACACACACACACACACACGAAATGAACGTAAGAGAAAGTCAAACGAAGAACCGTCGGAAAAACTATTTACAATCCAAAGACCAATCGGGAACCAATATGGCGGCCACTTAGAGGAACACATCATCGAAATCAGGTTGCTGGAAGAGAAAGAAAGAAAACTTAATGAAGAAAAGAGGAAAAAGAAAAAGGTTATTAGGATTCCGGAGTTTTAGCCATGGCAGTGTTTTCTTTTTCGAAGGACGTTACTCCCCGGGATCCAAACTTTACCCTTTGTGACATCTCGGGGCGCTGCGGGTACCTTCTTGAGGGGAAGTCAAGGGCAGGCGATGATGGGTTGGATGAGGTCATTCTTTTGGTTTTGATTTTTTCGAAATTGTTTTAATTCTGTCTTTTTCTTCCCTTTATTATATAACGTCTCTTTCTTTTATTTATCTGTTTTTCTCTCTTATTACTTCTTTGTTTCTAGGTCTCTTATCTTCTCCCCCCCCCCTCTCTCTCCCTTCTTTTTACTTAGAGCTCTGAATTTGCTCTAATACCACTGCTGATTTTAACTCTTCGACACATGGGCGAATTTTCCTTTACATCTTGCACGCCCATCCGTTTCTTTCATGTAATATGTACGAACAGCCTTTGCAAATTATTAAACCTATTCTCAATCATTCAAAACCTCTATTGCTCCATCTGAGGTTCAATTATCTCGAACCGTTACAGATCCAGTATATTACCCATTATATACTGCGCGCGAGAATTACTTATTTATTTATTTTTTTGCTTCCATCTCTATCTTTTTTTTTAAAGCATTACCTCTTTTTTCTGGGAGGGGGGGGGGGGGCTTTGATCTCCAAATCACATCCTCCCCCTACATCAATTTTGTAGAACCGAATCTTGAATGTTATCCTCCAGAATATATGTATTTCTCCTATTTTATTTTTCCCCATCTCTCTTTTCTCTTCAAGGCAATGAAATCTCTCTTGCTTTATTGAAAAGACGGAACAGTGTACTGCAAGTATAAAAGGTGTTTTTTTCGGATGGCTAATCTATTATAATTATCAATATAATCATCAGGACTACCGTTATTATTGTTATCATTATTATGATTATTAGCATTATTACTCTTAATATTATTATCATTAGTATCCTTATTATTATAATCATTGTTAATATTATCATCATTATAATGTTAAAGTCTATTTCCTTATGTGTTACACGTGTTATCCATGTTATTATTCTGTCATGCTTATTTATTATTTATTATCATATACTTTCAAATTAGTTTCATGTACACAAAAGCAAAGGCTAAGAGCAAAGTATTCGCAAAGATTTAGCTTTTGTTTGATATTCATTTATTCATGGAAATGCCAGATTCATACATATACATTTTTTCGTAATAATAAGATATGACGTCAATAAATTCATGAATATGAGGTCATCATATAAATTTCCTCAGTGTTTTGTAACTGATGGTGAAGGGTGGGACAAAGCTAAAGAAAAATAGAGAAAGAGCTTGAGGAAAATATTGAGAGAGAGAGAGAGAGTGTGTGAAAAAGAGAGGGGAAGAGAGAGAGAGGAAGGGAGAGAGATGGGGGAAGAGAGAGAGAGGGGAAAGAGAATGAGGAGAAGAGATAACGAGATGGGAAGAAAGAGAGAGAAGGGAAGAGAGGGAGAGGGAGGGAGAGGGCGAGAAGGAAGGAGAGAGAGAAGAGAGAAGGAGAAAGAGAAAGAGAGAGGAGAGAGAGAGAAAGAAGGAAACAAAGAAAGAGAAAGAGAAAGAAACCGAGAGATCCTGCTGTATTGTCCAGATATAAGCAATTTATCGGTCCTGTGAGGCAGGAAAAAATGTTCTGCCAGTCCGTATGTTGTTGCTATTATATCTCCTTTGATATCCGTTGACACAAATGCCTTTATTTTTTATTTTCTCCCGTAATATAAGATTTCTACGGATATTTTTCTCTATATCTAGCTATATCTTTATTTGTATCCGTATCTTTATACATTCATATATATACATACACACAGATAGACAGACAGATCGACAGACAAACAGAAAGAAAATAGATATGTGTGTATGTACATATAGGTACATGTATATTCTTTCATTTAAATAATATTCAAAATATCCCGAGAGACAGGGATAGGGATACAGATGGTTTAATATCAGTTCAGTTCTCTCTCTCCGCTTCGTTATTACCTTTGTTCAAAACTTAGTCTTTATTCACTCATGTTCCCTCCATATGTTTATTTAACCCTTTTCCTTTTCATTTAGCAATGTCCTTCTTGGACTCTTCTTCAATTTCTTCCTCGTCTTCTTTATCATATTCTTCTTCCTCTTCGTCATCTTTTTCTTTCATACTATATCACCTTGCATATTCTTGATTTGATTAATCTATCTCTCTTCCATTAATATTAGCAGGTTATATATTTAAATATATAAATCTATATATATGTATTTATATATATAATTCAAATATATATATATATATATATATATATATATATATATCAACACCAGCCATCTTTTTCTCTATTTTTTCCTATTTTAACTCGTCTCCACAAGGAATTCTACACAAAACCTTTCTCTCCTCTTTACCTCCTTTATCTAGCAGTGTTAGAATTTTTGAAAGTTACGGGTAAAGAATTTTATAATTTCGACTATTCCGTCTTACTTCGAATCTTTTTTCTTTCTTTTTGAACCTCCATTAGCTTCATTCCCTTCTTATAATTTCACAAGTTTCAACTTATCGGTTACATCATCTGGAACGCTATGCCAACTTTAAAACAAAAATACATGATCACCTTCTTGAATTTCCTATCTTGCGAGACCAGGGAATGGCTACGGTTATATTTTGATTTTATCGTTAGCGTCGTTTTGCCTTTTTTGGTGGAAAGGGAGGCATTAAGTAAGCATTAACTCGGGGTTGTACAGACACACAGACGCGCGCGCGCATAGCAAATAATGATAACAATGATGATAATGATAATTATTCTTAGCATCTTGATAATGATGAGAATAATAATAACTAGAGCAAAACAATTAGAACTAGCAGAAAACGAAAGAAAGAAAATGCTTGAATTATAAGACGTGCAATTTTCACGCAGACTTAAAGCCGTACTTTTTTCACACGGTCACAGACCCGGCCGCCAGGGATTGATTTTACGATAATATCAGAGAAAGGAAAATATCTTTTAGATTTTTTTCTTTTAGAAGCGGATTGTTATTTCGATAATATTAGATTTAAAAAATGAATTAGTCTTTAAGATTTTTTTTTTCTACTTAGCATGTGGATCATTATTGGATATCGATCCTGTAAACTCTTTTCGTCAAAGAAAATTAATTAGTTGATCAGTTATAAGATCTGTTAAATGCAAGTACGCATACTTACCGTACATAAGCGAAAGTATCAAACAATAACTGAGCATTTTTTTCAGAACTGCATTTCAATGAGAGTTCAAGAAAATGTGTGATAAAAAAACAAACACACAAGAGAATAATATGATGGATATAACAAAACAAAGATACAAAAGAAATTTTGAAGGGAAACAAATACGGGTTAAGACATTTCTCATATTTCTTCGTCTTCTATTTCTCTTTATTTCATTCTGCTTCTCCCTGGCATTTATTGTTATCACTTTTATTTTCCGTTATCATTTGTCTTCGCTTCTTTTCTTTTCTTGTTGTTTCTCCCCTCCTCCTCTTGTGCTTGTTCTTATTCTCATATTCCTCCTCTTCTTTTTCATCTCCACTCTCTCCTTTTCCCCCTCTCCTCCTTCCCCTTTTGTTCTTGCCCTTGTCTTTGTCGTTCCCTTCTTCTCCTTCCTTTAAAAGGGCGAAAAGGGAGAAAAATTTGCATAACTTGTGTAGCAGTTACGAGGCGATTTTCTTGTGTGTCAAACTATAGGCTGAGGAAAGTTAGGAAAAGTTCCAGACGGTGATTTTTAAAGTTTGTTGTGCATGTCAATTGATATACAATTAGTTGAGAATATTGGTTCTTTTTTGTTTATTTGAAAGATTAGAAAAAAATGTAGAAAATAAATAATATGTCTGTGTAACAATCTGTGTATGTGTGTACCTCTCATCCCCCGGCCCCCCTCCTCTCTCTCTCTCTCTGTTCTTCCTTCCCTCCCTCCCTATCTATCGTCTATCTATCTATCTATCTATCTATTATCTGTCTGCCTGTCTGTTTATATAAACACCTTACCGTTATGTATTTGTTCCAATGTGCTTGTTTATATATATATTATATAAGCCCGTTTGCGTATTTATATCTGTTTATATGTATGTCCGTATGTTTGTATCCATGTGTGTTTGTTTATATTAGTTTACGTGTGTGGCCACCTGCATTAGCGCATACATGTGGGTGCGTGTGGACATGCATGCATAGACGTATGCGTGAGTGTGCGGAAACAAATAAACCCGCGGGTGTACTGTATGTATCCCCGCCCACCCCTCCCTCTGGGCAGGGAGTAGCATGGCTCTCTCTCTACGCACGCTAGGACCATTATATGTAGTCGACTGAGTAAATGCACAGCCAACAAGGGCCAAAGGGGAGGGAGAGAAAGGAGATGTATTATGCCATAAAGAGAAAGAATGAGGGAGAGAGAAAGGGGAGGAAGAGGGAGAGATGGGGGGGGGAGGGTATCCATCCTCCCTCCTGTGTTCGTATTCTCTTTTGATATAAAAGTTGAGGCTGGTCATTGTTATTCTTGGGGAAGGACCACATTCGGTGCCTTGTCGTTAATAGTTTTTAAAATTTACTTATCCCTGATTTTATCTTGTTACATAATGTTTTTGATGCTGTTCTAGTTATTTGTTAAATCCTTAAACTATATATTTACGCATATAAATATTGCTATCGTCGTTATATAGCTATAGTCTACTGTTTACCCACGAGTGTAAAAATATATCCTTTCTCATAATCCTAGCAAAGCATGTGCGCCCATTAATATTAATGGAGTTGGGAATTTATTTACTTGGAAAAGTTCTTGCTCTCTTTTGAAAACAATTACTAAATGAGATTATACTTCGATAGAAAACTTCAGCATTCTTTCATCCACTGCAAGGTGTAAAAATATTTGTATTGCGGAGTTTCGACAGTTAGATCCCCTGTGTATTAATTCTTTCGTCATGCGTCATGGTCTTAATAGGCATAAATTAGAAAACTGTTTTTTCCAGATAAATGCAAAAATAGTTATGAAATACCTTGAGAAGATGCAGTTATTCATACCCTTCTGTAAACTGATTTATTGACAAGGGAAAAGCATTTCTAATGACGTAACTGATTATTTTCCTCCTTGTTACTTTTAAAAAAAACAATATGGTTGATTGATCGATTCAGCTTTCATCTATGATTCTTTACAGCGCTAATTACAAAGGTTTGGATTGCATTAACGATAATGAACTTCCAGGAAAGAGTAATGACGTTTTATCTTATTTTTTGCTGTGTAATTTTTGCCACGCCGAGACTTTATCTATCTAATTAACTGTAAATATCCAAGTGAACGTGATTAGCCACTTTTTGATGAGCTTTATTTTGCCTTTAATAAGATGATGATAATGGATCCTCTCAGGCAAGCATGCAACACTCTGGTTCATTAGTTAGCTGTCCACTACGAGCTCACACTAAACTCACACATAACCCTTCCCCTGTTTCAAAATGTTGCCTCGCGAGTTTGTATAAATATGAATAATATAGTCTTTAGATTTTTCATAACTGTGAGATCCCTTATATATCCATACAAATGTAATTATGGTGTTTGAAAGATAGTGAAGGATGTATTCGTACTTGTTAGGAATAGATGATTTTGATCATTATCAATATAATTTCATGTCTTATCTTGTCATTGAGCCTAGGCAACATGCTGGAAAGGCTAGTAATTTATAC
>NC_061840.1:413900-426400 GCF_019202785.1 Penaeus chinensis
GTTTATATATGTATCATATATGTATATGTATTATATATATGATATATAATACATATGTATGTATATCTATATGTATATATATCTATCTATATGTATATATGTATCTATCTATAAGTATACATATATTATATATATACATACAGTATATATATATATATGTATATATATTTATACTTATGTATATACACACATATATACACATACATGTACATATGCATACACATACATATGTGCATATATATGTGTGTATGTATGTATGTATGTGTGTGGAGAAGCTGGATTTTTATGCGTATGTGTGTTTAGGCAAATTCTTATGTATGCACAGTATGTAAGTGTGCATATATGATTGCATTCATGTCTCTCTCTCTCTCTCTCTCTCTCTCTCTCTCTCTCTCTCTCTCTCTCTCTCTCTCTCTCTCTCTCTCTCTCTCATATACACACTTAGACACTACCCATGGAATTAATTGATGAATAGAGTAAATACACCAAATGCTATTGTCAATAACAATAATGATAATGATGAAAATAATGATAGTAGTTATGATAATGATAATATCGATAGTAATTATGATAATGGTAATAATGATAGTAATTATGATAATGATAATAATGATAGTAATTATGATCATGATAATATTAATATAAGGATATTAAAAGCGAATAAATAAATCAACATAAAGAAATAAAAGCCCACTGCAGATTGCACAGAGATCCCAAGCAGATGTTGTCTAGAAAAAATGCCTCATAAAGCCGTTAAGTTGCAGCGCCTCCTCGTGTCACCTGAGAGATATTGTGTTCATATAACCAAGGCGATGATGAAGAAGACAGGTTGTAAGGTTTCTGTTTGTTTATTTTTCTATTTATTTAGTGATTTGGTGTGTGTGTGTGGGTGGGGGATGTATATGTATACATACCGCGTGCACATGTATACATGCATATACATAAGCGTACACAAACAAACGATTACATTTATACAGGGATATGTGTTTTTATTTGTGTATATAAGTGTACATGCTCTTATATAGGTTCACATACATCTATAAATTCGCATCCGTAGGTAAACAGCAAGAAAACATAAAGAATACATGATACAAACATCATAGTCAATACGGCAGCATCTCAAATGCATTCTAGAGCAATATCACGTACGACCCGGCACATATTGCATTCTTCTTGTCCTTATTGTAAATGGGCAATATAGCCCAGCCTTGATAAATATTTAATGATATGCACTCCCATCAGGGGAAATAATTAGGAATGCTTCCCTCCATCTCCTCACTCCCCTCCCCTTACCTTCTCTCCCTTTGCCATCCCCTCCAATGTCATCCCCCCTCCCCCTCCCCCCCCTACTCTTATGGAACCGGGAAATTAGCATCTGCTGGCAAAATAAGCCTCGTGAGGTCAAGGAGCCGGTTTCACATTGCTGAAGGAAATGTGAATTGTGATGATGGCAAAATTGCGCTTTGGCGTCTCCGAAGTTACTTTCTTATGGCCACTCGAGATATGCTGAGATCCTATGAAATTCCGGGAGGAGGACGGAGTAGGGAAGAGAGTGAGTCGGATGAGAGGAGACTGGGGATAGGAAAAGAGTGGGGAAGAATGAGTGAGAGTTGGAGAGAGCGAAAGCGAGAGAGAGAGAGCGAGAGAGAGAGCAAGAGAGAGCGAGAGAGAGAGCGAGAGAGAGGGCGAGAGAGAGAGAGAGAGAGAGAGCGAGAGAGAGAGCGAGAGAGAGAGCGAGAGAGACGAGAGAGAGAGAGAGAGAGAGCGAGAGAGAGAGAGCGAGAGAGAGAGAGAGAGCGAGAGAGAGAGAGAGAGAGAGAGCGAGAGAGAGAGAGAGAGAGAGCGAGAGAGAGCGAGAGAGCGAGAGAGCGAGAGAGAGAGCGAGAGCGAGAGCAAGAGAGAGAGCGAGAGCGAGAGAGAGAGAGAGAGCGCGAGAGCGAGAGCGAGAGAGAGCGAGAGCGACATATATACATACATGCATACATAAAGACAAATAAAAAATAGAGGAAGAGAGACAACTAAAGACAAAACAGAAAATAGCAGAAAACGACACACACACACACACACACACACACACACACACACACACACACACACACACACACACACACACACACACACACACACACACACGCACGCACACACGCACACACAAACACTCACACTCACACACATACACACACACACACAGAGAAACAACGAGTGATATAGACAAACAAAGAAGGCGGGGGGAGAGACTAAACACAATTGATACACGTCTCCCCAGCGAACCTTTAAGCAATCACAAGATAATGTACACGCTGTCATAATGATAAAGTGAATCCGACACCAAGACCTGCGCTTCTTGTAGTTTTATATCGATTTATTTTTTGTTTCATTTCGTTGGTCATAGGGTTGTGTGGTCTTTGCACTTGTGATATGTGATGAAAGATGATTTCAAAATGGCATTTGGATTGTTAGAAGGCATATATATATATATATATATATATATATATAAGTAGATAGTTGGGTGTGGGTATGGGTGTAGGTGTAGGTGATGGTATGGGTCTGTGACGAAGTGGGTATATATATGGTCTTTTTCTCTCTTTTTTTCCCTTTTTTATCTTTAAGATCTTTCATAGTTGGTTATTTTTAATATCTGACAGTGAAATGGCGAGAGAGAGAGAGAGAGAGAACAAGAGAGAGAGAGAGAGAGAGAGAGAGAGAGAGAGAGAGAGAGAGAGAGAGAGAGAGAGAGAGAGAGAGAGAGAGAGAGAGAGAGAGAAACAACCAGACAGAAGCAGGGGGATATAAAGAGAGAGAGAGAGAGAAGGACAGAGATAGAGGTAGAGAAAGAGAGAGAAAAAAAAAACAGAGCTAAATGGGATTATTTCAAAGATAACGTTTACCATCTCTACATAAAACCAAGAAATACGGTGAAACTTTTCCATAATATCACTTTGGTCAGAAGATAATTAAAGTTCCCTTTTAACAGCGCCCTAAAGCGAATTTCTATTAGTTCCTACTAACAAGTTATTATAGATGAATCACTGATATGACTTTCAGATATATTGTTGATAGAAGTTGTTGTATGATATGGATAGCCATGATGATAATGTTAATAGTAATGTTAATGATAATGTTTATTCTAATGGAATTATAAAAATACGTATGATAATAATGATGATGATAATACAAATCAAATTAATAGTAAGAAGAACATTAATAGGAATAATGATAATGAAATTGACGGTGATAACAATAATGAATATAATGATAATACTAGTAATGATAGTAATATAAGTGATAATAGAAATAATGATAATGATAATGATGGCAAAGGTGATAATCATGATTATTATTATTATCATTATTATCATTAATGTAAAAAATTATAATGACAATTATTGGTACTAATAATGATAACAATAATGATGATTATACATGTAATTATGAACGTGATATTTATATCAATGGTAACAATAATAATGATGATAATGATAATATGAAAATATATAATATTAATGATAATGAATCACAGATAATAATATGAAAATATATATAATGTTTATGATAATGAATTACTAATAATACTACTTCTTATAATGATCATAATGATTATGAAAATGCTGATGATAATGATAAAAATGATAATGCTGATAATGATAAAAATTATAATGATAACGATAATGATCAGAAAAACACTTTTTAAGATAAAACAAGACAGCAACAACAAGAGAATCACACAGACGCAAATGTCTTCTCTTCTTTCCAATTTCTGTTATCAGGCCGTTTTAGGCTGAGTTTTGGTGATAACGGATATTAATTTTTTTAGAATGTGCGCCTTAACCGTGCTTTGAATACTTATATCAGTGGGGGCGTGTTTATTTAATAGATTTTTCGATTATGCGTCGTTTGCTGGTGATAATTTTTTAAGTGTTTTTTTATCTGTTTATTTGATGTTTGGTACATTTTTTTTTTCTATTCATAATGGGGGGAATGATGATAGTAATGCTTTTAAGATGGATTTTTTTTTCATTTGTTTATTCACTTATTCATCACTCTCACATTCATTCATTTTACTTATTTCCTTATTGTAATGTTTATATATATATATATATATATATATATATATATATATATATGGGGGGGGGGGGTAGTGTGAGAGAAGTTGATGATTATTCGTTCACTGATATCCTGATATATTATCTCATTTACGATGTTTTAGACGATGTACAATATCACAAACTAACATAAAAACACAAACGCATTCACAAAAGACACAACATATACTCTCACGCAAACCACACACACACTCATACAAAACACACACTCAAACAAACAAACCAAACATATAAATACATACACTAATTCATAACACACACACATAAACACGCACACAAATCATATAGACACACACATACACATCCTGAACTTACCCGTAGAAAGAAAGAAAAGCAATTAACACCCTTATGCCACATGTGCCCCAGGGTTAATTACTGCGTACAAGTCAATCCAACATATGCTGGAAGGCTGCCAACATAAGCGCATGTATGGAAAGACACAAAAATAAGGAAGCTGAAATATAGTGTGTGTGGGCGTCGAGAGAGAGAGAGAGAGAGAGAGAGAGAGAGAGAGAGAGAGAGAGAGAGAGAGAGAGAGAGAGAGAGAGAGAGAGAGAGAGAGAGAGAGAGAGAAGGAGGGAGGAAGAGAGGGAAAGAGAGATGGAGGGAGGAACGGAGAAAGAAAGGAAATGTGGGAGAGAAGATTATAGGAGAGAAAGAGAGGAAGGGAGGGAAGGAGGGAAAGGGAGGAGAGAAGGAAGAAAGGAGGAAAGAAGGAAAGTAGGAAAGTAGGAAAGTAGGGAGGGAGAGAGAGAGAGAGGATAGGAGAGAATGTGTGTTTTTGTAAGTGTATGTGCATGTATATATGTATGTAAGAGTGTGTGTGTGCAGAATTTCATATGCAAATATATAAACAGACGGACATAAACAGGGTTATGGAGATAACAAAACAAAGAAACATAGATAGCATGGCCATAAAACAGACACAGAAAAATATCAGCACCCCCTTACCCCCCAAGAAAAAGTTTTAACAAAAACAAGTCATAAATATGTCAACCAATGAAAAATCAAAACAAATTATAAAATGTATCAACACCACTCAATAAAATAGATAAAAAAAAAAAAAAAACGGAAGAAATATCAACCCCCTCTTAAAAAACAAAACAAAACAAAAAAAGGCTAAAGCAACCACCCAAACAAACAAACAGCTGACACCAACACACGCACGGACGCCGCAACGCAAAGGGTAACAAAACGTCGACGGCCTCATATACCACCAAGATCGCCTGCGACTCCGGGGTATACTTCAGATTATTCAGTATTACACACTTATAGCGACATTTAGGCCTGTTTGTTATCCTATTTTTATTTATTTTTTCAGTTTTTTATTTTTTTCTATCTTTATCTTTCGTTTTCTCTTTGTCTTTATCTTTGCCTTTCTCTCTCTCTCTCTCTTTATCTCTCTCTCTCTCTCTCTCTCTCTCTCCCTCCCTCTCCCTCTCTCTCCCTCTCTCTCCCTCTCTCTCCCTCTCTCTCTCTCTCTATCTCTCTCTCTCTCTCTCTCTCTCTCTCTCTCTCTCTCTCTCTCTCTCTCTCTCTCTCTCTCTCATTGTGAAAAGTATGTCACACGGAAAAGGAGGGGAGAGGGGAGGGGTTAGGCTTGGGGGAGTAAGAGGATAAGAGAAGAAGGGGGGACAGGATGGGTTGGGGGGAGAGTGACGGGTAGATGGGGGTGGAGGATAGGGTTGTTCGCTTATTTTTTGGGTTGAAAAGTATGTCACATATGAAAATGATGGGTGTAGGAGAGAGAGGGGATAGGAGAGGGAGGGGGAAAGAGGATAGACAGAGGATACGGGAAAGAGGATAGGCAGAGGATACGTTGGGAAGGAAGGGTACATGGTATGAGGATGAAGGATAGATAGTCGTATGAACAGTTTAGGGTGGGTAGGCAAGACGTAAGGATGGGGGTTAGGAGACATTAAGAGAGATGGGTATAGGGAATAAAAAGAATGGGATGAGTTAAGAGGAGGAGAATAATGGGCTTGGCATTAGGGACCAAATGGGGAAGAATGGGGGTTGAGTGGGAGAAAGGGGGTGTAGGAATGGAAGGGAAGGTAAAGGAGTAAAAGGAGGACGAACCGGAAGTATATAGAGGAAATAGAATTGGAGAGGGAGAGAAGGAGTAGATTAGGGAGGAAGGAGAAGATAAGGAATGTAGGTTAAGGAAACTTGGATGGGGGTCGAGGGAATGGGAGGGAAAGTAGGTGAGGTGGTGAGGAGGGGGGGGGGGGGGGAGACTGCGCATAGGGTATGAGTATGACTTAAATAAAAGGGGAAAGATGTGAAAAAATAGGAAAATTTAATAAGGGTGAATTAAGTCCTATAGAGGAAGAGGAGGGAGGAAGCCAGGAAGACAGAAGAGAGAAAAATGAGAGAGAGAGAGAAACATCTCAAGAAGGAGACAAGCCATGCTGAGATTCCTTGTAGATGCATTGCAGAAATTGTCTTACTTTGCATATTATAAAAAAAAAAAAAAAAAAAAAAAAAAAAAAAATTGGCAGGACAAAATCTACTGAAGGAGAGCGTAGGGGAAGCTAGTTGGCTTTGACGTCACGCTCGTTCTATTAATTGTGGTTGCCATGTCTTCCTTTCTCCTTGGGAGTGTCGAGTCCCGTTCTTTCTTCCTTTTCTTCGCTGGTCTTTTCTGTGTGCACATGTTCATATAGCTGCAATTAAACAAATACAAACATAATTGCTGAACAACGTAATAATTTAACATCAACACAAACATTTACGCATGTACATGCATACAAAATGCGCACACACACACAGACACACACATAGATATATATATATATATATTTTATATATATATATAAATGTAGATATAAAGACACGCACATGCACACCTACACATAAACATATACAACTTAGTAGCTGGATCGAGACGAGCTCCACCAAGAGAGAAGCAAGGCGACTCCTCCCCGCCAGCCTGCGGGACATCCTGGAGCAAGGGAACGCCCGCCCGGCTTTTCAAACCGGGCCATGACGAAGCTGTTGGCATTAGGGCAGTGGGTTTCTGTTAAAGGCGTATTTCGGTGCAACTGATAATTTTAGCTTTATATTTTAGCCCCCGTTTGTCGTTTACTCAATGCAGCTGAATAAACAGCAGAGGTATTTCCCTTCGTTAGAATGAACTACGAGGAAAGATTTTTTTTTAAATCTTTTTTTATTTATCCTCCTCACCTCTTTCATTATGATAGTTGACTTGTGTGTGTGTGCGTGTGCGTGCGCGTGTGTGTGCGTGTGCGCGTACGTGTTTGTGTATCTTTATAATTTATATATTTATATATGTATATATACATATATATGTATATATAGTTTACATATATATGTGTATATGTATGTATATATTTGTATATACATATGTATATGTATACTTATATATGTATGTATAAACTTCTATACATGTGTATATATATACTACAAACACACACACACACATATATATATATGTACATACACTTGTGTGTATATCCACACAATGCATTTACCAATGCATAAGCACACACACACCCTCTGTACGGAGCGCAAACAGCAAGACAGATTACCCGGCAGGAGGGCAAACAAGCAACCCTTAACAAGTCCAACAAAATCCAGTTGACTTGGCAGCTTCCGAGGCAAAATCCGTGCCGGGAAAGCGGAGACTCGCAATAAACTGCTTCTTCTGACAGCCAGCAGAGAGCGATGATGTTATTTATATTCAGGTGGACGGCCGATTCGCCAAGGACTACGCTGGGATCATTCTGGGTCTTAGTGTGTGTATTTTGTTGCTGTATCATGTGTTTTTTCTTGTTTCTTGCGATCTTTTTCCTTGTAATCTCTCTTTGTCTTTCTATCTATCTGCCTCTCTTTCTCCCTCCCTCTAACACCTCCCTTTCACTGTTCCCATATCTCTCTTTCTCTACTTTCTCCCCTATCCCCTCCGTTTTTATGTATATTTTTCTCTACTCGTGAATTAACTCTCATTATGTTTATTTCTTCATTGTCTGTCGTGATTTTTCCTTGTCTTGTAAATATGCCCGAAGGTTTCTTGGCTGAGAGTAGGCCGACCCGCTTTGCAAGGAGAGCCTCGGGGAATAAAACCTCTCATTGTGTAAGTTCTCAATGTAATGAATGTGTGGAGCGGAGGCTGGCCTGACCTCTCCGGGGAATGCAAATGTGTGTGTACATGTGTGCACTGTATTTGTGTGACAATATGTATGTATGTATGTATGTATGTATGTATGTATGTATGTATGTATGTATGTATGTATGTATGTATGTATGTATGTATGTATGTATGTATGTATGTATGTATGTATGTATGTATGTATGTATGTATGTATGTATGTATGTATGTATGTATGTATGTATGTATGTATGTATGTATGTATGTATGTATGTATGTATGTATGTATGTATGTATGTATGTATGTATGTATGTATGTATGTATGTATGTATGTATGTATGTATGTATGTATGTATGTATGTATGTATGTATGTATGTATGTATGTATGTATGTATGTATGTATGTATGTATGTATGTATGTATGTATGTATGTATGTATGTATGTATGTATGTATGTATGTATGTATGTATGTATGTATGTATGTATGTATGTATGTATGTATGTATGTATGTATGTATGTATGTATGTATGTATGTATGTATGTATGTATGTATGTATGTATGTATGTATGTATGTATGTATGTATGTATGTATGTATGTATGTATGTATGTATGTATGTATGTATGTATGTATGTATGTATGTATGTATGTATGTATGTATGTATGTATGTATGTATGTATGTATGTATGTATGTATGTATGTATGTATGTATGTATGTATGTATGTATGTATGTATGTATGTATGTATGTATGTATGTATGTATGTATGTATGTATGTATGTATGTATGTATGTATGTATGTATGTATGTATGTATGTATGTATGTATGTATGTATGTATGTATGTATGTATGTATGTATGTATGTATGTATGTATGTATGTATGTATGTATGTATGTATGTATGTATGTATGTATGTATGTATGTATGTATGTATGTATGTATGTATGTATGTATGTATGTATGTATGTATGTATGTATGTATGTATGTATGTATGTATGTATGTATGTATGTATGTATGTATGTATGTATGTATGTATGTATGTATGTATGTATGTATGTATGTATGTATGTATGTATGTATGTATGTATGTATGTATGTATGTATGTATGTATGTATGTATGTATGTATGTATGTATGTATGTATGTATGTATGTATGTATGTATGTATGTATGTATGTATGTATGTATGTATGTATGTATGTATGTATGTATGTATGTATGTATGTATGTATGTATGTATGTATGTATGTATGTATGTATGTATGTATGTATGTATGTATGTATGTATGTATGTATGTATGTATGTATGTATGTATGTATGTATGTATGTATGTATGTATGTATGTATGTATGTATGTATGTATGTATGTATGTATGTATGTATGTATGTATGTATGTATGTATGTATGTATGTATGTATGTATGTATGTATGTATGTATGTATGTATGTATGTATGTATGTATGTATGTATGTATGTATGTATGTATGTATGTATGTATGTATGTATGTATGTATGTATGTATGTATGTATGTATGTATGTATGTATGTATGTATGTATGTATGTATGTATGTATGTATGTATGTATGTATGTATGTATGTATGTATGTATGTATGTATGTATGTATGTATGTATGTATGTATGTATGTATGTATGTATGTATGTATGTATGTATGTATGTATGTATGTATGTATGTATGTATGTATGTATGTATGTATGTATGTATGTATGTATGTATGTATGTATGTATGTATGTATGTATGTATGTATGTATGTATGTATGTATGTATGTATGTATGTATGTATGTATGTATGTATGTATGTATGTATGTATGTATGTATGTATGTATGTATGTATGTATGTATGTATGTATGTATGTATGTATGTATGTATGTATGTATGTATGTATGTATGTATGTATGTATGTATGTATGTATGTATGTATGTATGTATGTATGTATGTATGTATGTATGTATGTATGTATGTATGTATGTATGTATGTATGTATGTATGTATGTATGTATGTATGTATGTATGTATGTATGTATGTATGTATGTATGTATGTATGTATGTATGTATGTATGTATGTATGTATGTATGTATGTATGTATGTATGTATGTATGTATGTATGTATGTATGTATGTATGTATGTATGTATGTATGTATGTATGTATGTATGTATGTATGTATGTATGTATGTATGTATGTATGTATGTATGTATGTATGTATGTATGTATGTATGTATGTATGTATGTATGTATGTATGTATGTATGTATGTATGTATGTATGTATGTATGTATGTATGTATGTATGTATGTATGTATGTATGTATGTATGTATGTATGTATGTATGTATGTATGTATGTATGTATGTATGTATGTATGTATGTATGTATGTATGTATGTATGTATGTATGTATGTATGTATGTATGTATGTATGTATGTATGTATGTATGTATGTATGTATGTATGTATGTATGTATGTATGTATGTATGTATGTATGTATGTATGTATGTATGTATGTATGTATGTATGTATGTATGTATGTATGTATGTATGTATGTATGTATGTATGTATGTATGTATGTATGTATGTATGTATGTATGTATGTATGTATGTATGTATGTATGTATGTATGTATGTATGTATGTATGTATGTATGTATGTATGTATGTATGTATGTATGTATGTATGTATGTATGTATGTATGTATGTATGTATGTATGTATGTATGTATGTATGTATGTATGTATGTATGTATGTATGTATGTATGTATGTATGTATGTATGTATGTATGTATGTATGTATGTATGTATGTATGTATGTATGTATGTATGTATGTATGTATGTATGTATGTATGTATGTATGTATGTATGTATGTATGTATGTATGTATGTATGTATGTATGTATGTATGTATGTATGTATGTATGTATGTATGTATGTATGTATGTATGTATGTATGTATGTATGTATGTATGTATGTATGTATGTATGTATGTATGTATGTATGTATGTATGTATGTATGTATGTATGTATGTATGTATGTATGTATGTATGTATGTATGTATGTATGTATGTATGTATGTATGTATGTATGTATGTATGTATGTATGTATGTATGTATGTATGTATGTATGTATGTATGTATGTATGTATGTATGTATGTATGTATGTATGTATGTATGTATGTATGTATGTATGTATGTATGTATGTATGTATGTATGTATGTATGTATGTATGTATGTATGTATGTATGTATGTATGTATGTATGTATGTATGTATGTATGTATGTATGTATGTATGTATGTATGTATGTATGTATGTATGTATGTATGTATGTATGTATGTATGTATGTATGTATGTATGTATGTATGTATGTATGTATGTATGTATGTATGTATGTATGTATGTATGTATGTATGTATGTATGTATGTATGTATGTATGTATGTATGTATGTATGTATGTATGTATGTATGTATGTATGTATGTATGTATGTATGTATGTATGTATGTATGTATGTATGTATGTATGTATGTATGTATGTATGTATGTATGTATGTATGTATGTATGTATGTATGTATGTATGTATGTATGTATGTATGTATGTATGTATGTATGTATGTATGTATGTATGTATGTATGTATGTATGTATGTATGTATGTATGTATGTATGTATGTATGTATGTATGTATGTATGTATGTATGTATGTATGTATGTATGTATGTATGTATGTATGTATGTATGTATGTATGTATGTATGTATGTATGTATGTATGTATGTATGTATGTATGTATGTATGTATGTATGTATGTATGTATGTATGTATGTATGTATGTATGTATGTATGTATGTATGTATGTATGTATGTATGTATGTATGTATGTATGTATGTATGTATGTATGTATGTATGTATGTATGTATGTATGTATGTATGTATGTATGTATGTATGTATGTATGTATGTATGTATGTATGTATGTATGTATGTATGTATGTATGTATGTATGTATGTATGTATGTATGTATGTATGTATGTATGTATGTATGTATGTATGTATGTATGTATGTATGTATGTATGTATGTATGTATGTATGTATGTATGTATGTATGTATGTATGTATGTATGTATGTATGTATGTATGTATGTATGTATGTATGTATGTATGTATGTATGTATGTATGTATGTATGTATGTATGTATGTATGTATGTATGTATGTATGTATGTATGTATGTATGTATGTATGTATG
>NC_061840.1:431400-438900 GCF_019202785.1 Penaeus chinensis
TATAATGATACATGTTGCTTATGCATGAGGCATTGATTCGTATTCTTGCAGAAATCTACTTCCTTCGTATTTTTTTCCTTTCGTTGGGGAGTGGGTGGAGAGCGAAGGCCCGGTCTCAAGCATCCGGAATTAATCGATGAACATTGTCACTATCGAACCTAGGGCTTTCCTAGGGCTAAAACGATAACGAGCGCAAAATACGCAGCCAGTCTTTAGATTTCTGTTTTCTTTAGTAACATTTTATGTGGTTCTATTCGGCAACCGACGAATTATTCTGGAATGCGTCCCGCTAGGTATGAAAAAGCGCTCGAGCTGGACGCGTGAAGTGAGTGAGCGCGTGAGTGGAGGTCGACAGGGAAGCGGGTGGTTAGTCTGGGCTCGGGGACGGTGGAGGACAGGTGTGTGCTGGTGCCTCTGACCTGGCGACTCTCGCTCACTCTCTCTCTCTCTCTGGATCAGGCCACATGTCTGACAAATTCTGACATGAAAGATATACAAATTCGCGATTGTCGATTTATGTCGTTATATCTAGCGACGGATTCGTGTGTGGAACTTACCGAAAACTTTGCGGGAGTAATTTCAAATGCGAAAACTTTTTAAATGTTTTCTCCTTTACTTACGAGAAAAGTATTATTTAAAGTGACCAGTAACATGATGTAAGAAGTCGTACATATTTACATTCGCCCGAAAGGGATACCGATTTATTCAAATTTACACTAGAATTCAGTGCAATGACAAAGCATTCCGTATCCTAATGATGAAACTTAATGACAATTATTACCACTAAAAGTAAAATAAAATCCAAGAAGTACGAATAATAGAATGCTTCCACAACAAATAGAAGGATCTGAAAAACTGTGTGCGAGTAATATCAAAGACAACATAAGGTCTGTCGTGCATAAAATCACACTTAATAAACACATACTGTATGTTTACCAAAATGTTAGGCTTACCATATTGTATCGCCAGATTTCTTATTCTATTCGAGAAACCCAAGGAACAAAAATTGATAATTGAAAAAAAAAAAAAAAACTATAATGATAATGATGGCAGTGATAATATGATGAAATTAAAATGATGATAATAGTAGTAATAATAACGATAGCAGTAAAGTATCAGTAGTAGTAGTACCATCACCAGCAGTAGTATCAGTAGTAATAATAAAAAAGATGATTATCATTATTACACAAACAGTGTAATGTCACGTAATCATGTCTGATACGCTTCTCGTGGGCGTAGCAAAACTCAGCCCTCTGCCAAAGTGTGAATATTTGAAACTGTGCAAATAAGGTGATGTTTACTTGCGCCAGATGGAGTATGCAAAGGCCAGGATAAGGTCATCGATGTTGTTCAAGGTTCACAGTGAGCAAAGGTGTAAGTGAGAGAGAGACATAAAAATAACGACTGTCATGCACCGTTGTAGTAAACCATTAATTATGATTATTCACACCTGTTTGTAACTGCTGGTAGTTGCTTTTTAACTTTTGATAAATTGTTACAGATAAAAAGGAATTTTGGAAGTTATTTTTATTTTAATCACACAAAAATATTGTTTTCATATTTCACTGAATATATCATATATCAAAAAGCAAAATAAACTTCAATATCTAAAACAGATTTGAATTTTGATGTAGTAAGAGGTTACTTCCGGTATATGATGACTAAAGAGCTAAAAGTCACTATATATAGTTCGTATGTCTTCAGGGACTATAATCTAAAACTCATTAAGATTTTTACTACACTGGAAGCAATTATTATTATAAAAGGTTACTGTTATTTCATGCATTATGATTCGTCGTATGTAAGTGAATTGTAGTAATGCTGATGATAGTAATTATATCACTGATAATGGTGGTACTGATGTATAGTTAAGACGTTAGTTAGGATACAAATAATTACTAACAAGTAATAGCAAGAATGTAACTGATAACAGTAATCTTGGTATTTACAGTTACTTGTGTTGTTGATAAAAAAATGTAATAATGATTTTGTAAATTTTAGTATCGATGTAGCTACAACCATTATGACAGTAATTATAACAATATCAATAATTATGATATAAGAACACAAATTACAAACACAATACAAGTGACTAGTTCTTGTATACACTGTTAACCTGATCCAAAAAGTAGTACTTGTATTAACAATTACAATACGTGATGATTAAGACGACAGCAGTGATAGTGATTCTCACAATAATGCACATAATTTACTATGGATATTAAAGATAAGAAATACAGTAATGATAGTATAGTTATTGTTGTCTTTTCGTTATTATGCAGTACTTTTCATCATTAATCGTCCTCCTGAATCACCATCACCAACAAGATCATGATCATCAGTCACCATAAATCATCGTGGTTGTTATCGGCATCACCATATCATTAGTTATACAGCTACCAGCATCTTTATTGTTCCCGTTTAAACCAAAGAATAGTATATATACACACATGTATATATATATATATATATATATATACATACATACATACATACATATATACCCACATACTCTTCACATCATGTCATTATCACTTAATATCATTTTATAATTTTCATCTTTATAATTTCTTTATGCATTTTAGTCTAAAACGTCACCTATAATAGTAACAAAGCTTTCACATGAATGTCCTTTGCCGATTAAAATATCCGGAACATTTTGACATGTTTAGTGAATGTGCCGCGAAATGTACGTATTTTCACGTTTCCATATTTCTTCCGGAAACCATAACTATCAGAATTCCAGACATGAATTGAATTAACTTTTATTTTGTTCCCGCGATAGGAAGCTATAATCTAGCGTAGTCATTCACGAATATGTTTTGGAGGGAGTGTGTTCTTAATCCCTTAACAAGCCTTCATTCCTTATGCTTTGACAAATCGCGTGTCACAGTTTTCAATGTAATCACTTCTTGTTTGTGACGCCAGACTTTGCACGCAATGGTGTAGCTGTGTAATGCGTGTTTCTCGATGAATCATCTCGCATACTGGGGGGGGGGGGGGGTGATCTTGAATCGTTTAGGGAAACGATTCAATGATAGAAAGACAGGTTTCTGCGTAGGTAGTTGAGTGGTGTGGTTACCCCGGGATACCCATATGCCTATACATTACGTGTATTTCTGGGTCTCCAGCCAAACCTACCCAAGTCCTACCTAACGTGCCTTAATCTTACTTTAACTTGTCATAATCTGCTTTCAATTAACCTAACCTGAACTGACATAACTGGAGACTGGGGGATATAGTTACAGGGGAAAATTCGATGAATACCGTGTTGGAATGAGTGCTAGCCTCATATTAAGTTAAATGGGGTTATAACCATTTCTGCCATAGCCAAGCCATTATTGTTGTTTGGTTTTATGTAACTGGCTTGTTTCTCGGTAGGGTGTAGTTTAGGATTCAGTGGTTTGAGCGCTAGCAGTGACGTGATTCGGCATATAGAAATTGATACATTTTTTCTATCAATTTATTAGTCTGACAAGTTTCCTATTTGGCCTTTTATATGATTATACATCTTCCAGTTTGTTAATGTCCTCTCAGTCCAACTATACACACATATGTCTATGATTGTGTTTGTATATATATAATACACACGCACAAGCGCGCACACATACACATACACTTCACACACACACATACACATAATATATATGTATATATATAAATACATACATGATCCGCTACACCTTACCCTCAGCGCACAAAACCGGAAGCTGAGGCTCATGGCGGATCATCTGAAGTATGGATGAGGCGAGGGGGTGATTAGGGGGGGGGGGGGGGGGGCGATTCCTGATCGATTTTCCGGCTCGTCTGTTTACGGGCGTAGTAACCGAATCAATTAGGTGTTCGTTCGAGTATTGAGACATTTGGTATTTATAGGCTTGTAGGCTTCGCTCTCTTTTTCTTTTGTCGAAAATAACTTGTGATAAATAACGAATCTAAATATAATATACACGGTCGCAATACGGTGGAGGGTTAAGAAAGAACGAGAAAGACAGTAAGGACGATACATGGCTAGAGAGAGTGAAAATACGGAAAGGAAAAGAGCGAACGAAAGTGAAAATAAGAAAGAAAAATAGTCCGAAAACAAAAAGAAGGAAGAACGAAAGTGAAGAACGAAAAAGAGAGAAAAAAGGAAAAACAAAAAAAAAAAGTGATATACAACCCAGGGGAGATTTACACCCCGAGCTAAAACTTCCGGCGCCCTCGACGATTACCGTAGCTAATCCCGAGCGAGATTTATACGGATGCGATGATGATTGCATCTGCACTATATCAAGGCTGAACTACTCGCCATCGACGGCCACGGTTATTGGCCCTGTTTATGTCTCACGCCTTGTATCCTGTAGGGAATCTGTTGGAGGGATTTGTTGGGTGTTCTGTTCATGAGGTGATGTGGAAAGACACTTGAAGGGAGACGTGAGAGAACTTTTTTTTTTTTTTTTATGTGTTGTAAAAGGATACATTTCCGTAGGCCACGTCTTTTGAAGAGATACGATTTTTTTGATTTTTTTTAGGGTATGGGAGAATAAAGTGGATTAACAATGATGATAATAAGTGTTTTTTTATTGTTCTCCCGTAGATAATGAACTTTGTGAACATCTCGAGAACGGTTGTGTTCCTCAGTGTGTGTAAAGCCAATGAAATGATATATTACCATGGAACAAACTATTCCTTAGAGAGGAAATAGTGATTTGGTAAAAAAAAAAAAAGTGAAAAATCGATGTCATTAGTACTGTAGCAATACCGACGACCTTTACCCAACCTGTGGACGTATCTTTATGAATAAGTCAGGTGGATGATGAGATCCGGACGAAATACGACCTTTTCGTTTTAAGTCGTGTGTATCAATACTTTCCCTAAGTCGGTCGTTACCCCCCACTTGACCCTCTTCCCCACTCCTTTACTTTCCACCTGCGGACTTCTGCTGACGTCCGCTTCTGCTGCTCACCCGCTCATACCAGTACCTGTTAAAAAGTGTACCTGTTTCACCTGTCGTCATATCATCACCTGCTGAAGGATAAACCTCCTTCGAACGGCATTGCTCTTGCTTGACCCCCCCCCCCCCCTCCTGAGCCACGACTTCCGGTCCTCGCGTCAGCCTCCGACGAGCGCCGAATGCCGAACACCGCCGGGTCATCCGAGCGCCATGGCCAGATGAGAGGGCACGAGCAGGGCGCGGGCGGCGAGGCGCAGGTGGCCACCGTGTGTGATGCAGTGGTCGTGACCCTTCCTGAATGACCGGCTTCGGCTGGCACCGTAGGAGACCGCGACCGGGCGCCGCCGCATGGAGGCCTAGTGTCCCCTGAGTGCCCACAAGCCTACCGGAGAAAGTGCCACGGCTGGACCATGCCGTGGTCGTGGGGATCCGTGGGCGGCTGCCTGCGGAGTGGCCGCGCCCGCAAATCTGCGGCGTACAGAGCTGCGGTGGCCGATGCTGCGGCTGCGGACGGGCTGGACGTGGCGCACCCCAACACATTCCAGGTAAGGGAAACTTGACGATCTAGACATTAATATAAAATAAGATGATGCTAGAGTCAGTGGTGTCATCGCATGCCTCTTTATTACATACACATAAATCACTATCAATTACGCTTGTATGCTCACTCCCGTAAGTACATATATGTATATGGGTAGCCTGCGTATGTTTCATGCCACAGCAACGTGAAATAAGGGCTATTTTCACCCATTTTAAGTATGAACACGCTTACCAACGCCAAGTTAGTATTGCCACACAAATTACACCTAAAGCAAGGGTTATCGCAGCATGTTCTGTGATGCATGTCCGTCGCGATGGCTAATAATCATAGCTGTAACTCATGATATGATCGCCTAACACGCTAGTCCGGTTTTCTGAAAGATGCGAGGAAGAAAGGACTGGCTGAAAGGCGTTAGAGTTAACCAAAAGTTAGACTCATTTGACTATCTGAAATTTAATAATGGTTAACGGCGAAGATATATTTCTGCTTTGCTTGTCATTTGGTAAATGACGTGGATATTCACTTGCGTTGTAATGAGAAACTTTTCTGAATAGTTTTTCAATTAGTAATGATAACTGCAAATTTATCATGCAGAATATCGTCGCTCAGAACTTGCTATGACGTTTTATGCATGACAAAACTTTAGAGCCAAAACTCATTCATCAAAAGGGAGATCGACTTTTTCATGATATTCATCATCGCCCGTTTTCTTTGTCAAGAACACGGTTTATTTACAAAATGTTGGTAATGTTTTTTAGTACGGAATTTGATAGGTTAGTCACCGGTATAATTTCCGAATTAAAATGTTTACCTTTCCAGCTTTTGCTTGTTAAATAAAGCATTTTCTTTATGTGACTCTGACGGGCGAAAAAGCTTGCATTCTTTCGAGTCGTTAATTTCACCGTTTATGTAATTATATGCACTGCAGTTCTTTCTCTTCTCCCTCCTATTGTATGAAATACGAAACAACACAATATTGGCTCCTAACTTAATTTGCGATCGTGGTAATGCGTGAGTCTTAAGAACTTCGCCTTGTCTTTTTCATGCTTAACTGCTTTTGTACTTCATCTTGTATGCTGTCTTCTGCCGGCGATAATTGGAGCCAAGCTTGATTTCGCGTGTTTATAATAATTATTATATACAAACACACGCACATGACCATGCTTGTTCGTAACATATACAGACATGCAATAAAGAACATACGCATGCACAGAGAACGTAAAAGGGGCGATGGGAAAGGGGCAAGGGGGCAGGGACGGAAGAAAGGGCAGGAGTAGTGGTAGGAGTAGGAAAGGGGAAAGGGAATGAGAAGTGGAAGCGGAAGAGGAACGAGAAAGGGAAGGGGACAGGGACGGGGGCAAAGGCAGGAGTAGGGGTAAGAGTAGGGAAGAGTAAAGGGGAGGAAGAGGGCCACGGGCAAGGACAGGGATAGGGACAGGGACGGGGCAGAGGTAGTGACAAGGACAAGAGTAGAGATAAAGATATGGACAGGGAGAGAGAAAGAGGCCGGTGCAGGGGCAAGGACAGGGCATGAGGACGGGGATGAGGATAGGGTAGGGGCAGGGAACGGGGACACAGAAAGTGCTTGGACAGGAACATGTACAGGATTGGGGACGGTCAAAGGGTAGATGCAGGAAAGTGAAAGAGATAGAAACAGAAACAGAAATAAAGACAAGTACAAACAGAGACATAGCCAACCTCGTGAGCCGGGCAGAAGGCAAAGTACCTTCACACATCACGCAAAAGCTCGCTAGTTTCCGTGACTCTAAAGGCATAATTGGCACAGCGTTGTCTTTAAACGTTCGCTAAGGGTGACGTGCTAATCAAACCAGGCTGTCACGTGATCATTATTCAAAACATTCTACCGTTTTTATCTACTCGGTGAGAATAATGGAATAGTGTTTTTTTAATTTCTTCCCCCCTGTATGTTTTGTTAGTTTATACCTCATTTTGTTATCCGTTTGTCTGTAGATCTTTGTAATCTTCATCTTTTGATTTGTTTTCTGTCTATATAAAATATCAA
>NC_061840.1:443900-448900 GCF_019202785.1 Penaeus chinensis
ATATATTTGTGTGTGTGTGTGTGTCTGCATGCATGCGCATGTGTATGTGTGTATGTATGTATATATAAATATACACATATATATGTGTATATATGCATATCTGTATCTATGTGTATATACATATGTATATGTAAATGTATGTATGTGCGCATAGATATGTACATATGCACACACACACACACACACACACACACACACACACACACACACATATATATATATATATAGAGAGAGAGAGAGATAGAGAGAGAGAGAGAGAGAGACGGAGAGAGAGAGAGACGGATATAGAGACAGAGAGAGGATGCAGTGTGAATGAAAAGAATGAAAAGAAGTAACAAGCTAAAATGAGTAATAAACACTACAGTTGTGAATAAGAAAATCATCCTAATAGTTACACAGACATGATTTAGAATGATAACAAGAAACATACTTCGGTTTTTCTCCACCCTCTCCCTCTTCATAACAGAACTAATCACATGAGGAAACAAAAGCATTATGGAGGGGGGGGGGGGGGGGAGAAGGGGAGGTAGGAAGAGAAGGAGAGAGAGGGAGGAGGGGAGAGAAGGGGAAAGAAAGAAAGGGGGAGGAGGGGAGAGAAGGGGAAAGAGAGAAAGGGGGAGGATGGGAAAGAAGGAGAAAGAGAGAAACGGGGAGGAGGGGAGAGATAGAAGGGGAGTGGGAAAGAGAAAAGGAGAGAAGGGATTGGAGAAGAGAGGGAGAAGGGAGGAAGGGAAGGGGAGAGAGGAAGAGAGGGATGCTGAGTCAAGATGCCATTCCCACACGCATTCCAACTTGGCGCTTTGAGGTGTGATTACCAGAGCAACATCTCCCTCCATAACTTAAGCTAAGTTAGGACACGTAGATTTGCCTTTGAAATTGCTTCTAGTTAAGAGTAAGATCCACAGAGAGGTTTGTAAGTTGGCATTGCTTTTGCTTTACATTGGTGTTCAGGGGTGAAGGTTGTATTACTGTACGCGTTTGCAATCATTTATCATTATTAGGACGTTTCAGTGGAGGTTCTGAGTTTTATGATAATGACTTTTCACCTTATTTGCATATAGACTACTGGAGATAAAGACATTTTCTAAAAAGTGGACGATTTATGTCTTCTTGCGAGCATTTAAGAAGAAAATTACCCTGGCTCGTGATGACACAAGTATGACCTATGACCCGAAAAGCCGAAATGATTATCTGTACGCGGCGAATGAGGACGTGAGTGCTAAATGCACGCTTACATTTACCGTGAACACGTGCTTGTATTTGTCAAACTATGAACGCGCATATAACTCATTTTCTGTGTGTGTGTGTGTGTGTGTGTGTGTGTGTGTGCAATAGCATCATTACATTAGCGTCTAATTGTTGTCACTGACCGAAATAAAGACCGCACCATTAACAGCCAACGATTATGATAAACGAAGTATTTTTTCCACCACGAATTCACTTCTACCTAAAATATAAGACCATGAAATATAAAAATCAAAATAAAATGATATAAATATTCACAGAAAAAAGGTTCACGAAACATCTCGTCATAAAATGATTTAGTTATTTAGTGCCACATCCATCATCCGAGGTAATTGTCTCCAGGTCCTGCACGGAATTGGCATGCTCGACACGACCCCCTAGTGGTGAATGCAAGAAGGTCCTCGTTATTATGGCAGAGGTCAGCGTGTTCCTTGTAAGGTGTTTGTGGGTACGAAGCCTCGACGACACGATTGCTGGAAGTTGCAAGACAAACTGAGAAAACTCAATATGAATAAAAAAAGTGTATTAAAAAAAAAGTTGATTTATAAGAAAAACATTGGGTTGAACTATATCAAACGAAAATAAGTTTATCAAAATATATATATATATATATATATATATATATATTGATAGTATTGTTACATCTGTGGATATTTATCTGCTGACATTAGGAAATGAGAGAAAGAGGAGAAAAATCTTACAAAATCCCATTCCCACTTTTTTTTTCCTCCTTCCCCTCCTCAGTTACACTCAACAGCTTCTTAGATATATGGATGTTTGCAAAAGTTGCTACAGTTACGCTGCAAACTAATTTCACGGTCTGTAAGTGTCTTCTGCAACATCAACTTGAATACGCCTTCTGGACCCTATCGCTGCATTTGCACTTTCATCTTTGTGGTTCGGGATTTGATCTTAAAACTTAGACACTAAGAACTTCAGTATAAAGAAATCTGGGATATGAGAAATTTTCGGTTTAGAGCCGTAAATCAAACTAGTTTTACATTTTTTATTGTTGGATAGCAATATGTATTATTATCATAATTGTATCATCATCATTCTTATCATTATCATCATGATCGTTATTAGAGTTATTACTATTACTATTATCAATATCGTCATCACCGCTAATCATTAATCGTCATTTGTTTCAGGATAATTACAGATTGTGATACAAGTCTCTTTGATAACACTTTTGATATCCCCCAACACTCACAACACTATATGTTTATACATGTGTGAGAGAGAGAGAGAGAGAGAGAGAGAGAGAGAGAGAGAGAGAGAGAGAGAGAGAGAGAGAGAGAGAGAGAGAGAGAGAAGGCAAGAGAGGTATAGGTTTGTATGTTTGTGCGTGTACACACAAACCTACATGTCTGTCTTTCTAATAACGTATTTGCTAATTCAATTTGCGTCTTTATTATACAGCTGTAATTTGCTATTTTTACATTTCCATTGGATGCTTATTTTTCGGCTTAATGAGATGAACATTAATTTGCACTTTAATTGTTTTTTCGTGTATTTCATATTATTTTTTGCTAGGCCTACTTTTGGAAAATATTCTCCACCGTCGATTTCTTCTTTTTATTATTATTATTATTATTTTGTTATCATTATCATTGTTAATACCACGATTACTGTTATTATTATTATTAATGTTGTCATTATTATTATTGTTGTTATTATTAATATTATTATTATTATTATTATTATTATTATTATTACAATCATGATCATTATCGTTACCACAATATTATTAACATTATCATTTTCATATACATTGTAATCGCCATCATCATCATTATCGTCATCATCATTATCCATATAATTATCATTATCATCATCCTCATTATTATCATTATGAATATTGTTATTATTATTATTAGAATATTTTTGTAATGGTTTTCTGTTTCCTGGATTAAGCACTATCCCATCATGTAATCAGTGTTCCCAATATTTCATATGACTAAACTTCATTATCATAAACTTCAGAAATCATCATTACCTGTGTCATATTGGTAAGGACTCCGGTACGTCATTATCATTGATTTAATATATGTTCTTGATTAACTTGATATTCCGTTATTAGTTCCATTACCAGGCCTCACCCCTGTTATTGTTATTATTTTTATTCTTATTTTTACTATTAATATCACGTGAGTAGTTATCAATTCTGCAATGCAATGTATGACTATGTATTAATGCATCATTAGTTTTGATCTATTACTAACGCGTATCATAAATGTTTTTGTCGCAACGTATCATTAGTATGATTTATCATTCTGAAATGTTTAATGCATTCGTCTGTTATTGCTTTATGTTCATTATCTTCAATTTTTTTTCCTTTTTCCTTTTCAGAAAGGCTAACATTTAATCATGAAAACATACCTCCAAACACGCGAGTCATATCCACTAACTTAAAACACTCGTATATAAAGCCACTACAGAACCAAAGAAAAAAAAAAATATATGTAAAACATGAAAAGAGAATTTGGCTTTTAAATCACCATGAATACTTTGCAACAGGAACAAATTCAAGGCTATGAGAAAGACCTTTTTGAATAAATCTTGTGATAGCGTGTGATCCGCGGTGCATGACCAAGGTGTGGAAGTGTGTGAATTCATTGGTATATAATAAGTAGCTGGTTTGGGGGTGTTGTGGTCGTGTGCGTGCGTGTGTGGGTGTTAATATGCGACATGTTGTGTGTGTGTGTATGTGCGCTTGGAAGTTCATGGGCATGTATTTCTTATTTCTGCCATTCTATTTATCATTTTCTTTGTTTTCATATGTGTTTATATATTTGACTCCCTGTATATGTGCATCTGCGGTCTGTAGTGTGTGTGTGTGTGTGTGTGTGTGTGTGTGTGTGTGTGTGTGTGTGCGCGGCCGATTAGCGTTTCCATTAACATCATTACCATTCCCATAATTTCCCCTCAAGGGTATACAAATCCAGTCCAGACCATCTACTTTATTTTCTTTTTTGTAACCGCTTATTCTTCCACATCTCTTTGTCCCGGCGGTAATTAACAGAAGGTTAATTAGCATGAGCAAATTACGAAATGAGAGTGCCTAACGCGAGGGTCAAGCTCATAGGGGGAAGTAGAGGAGCTTGACCTTTGACCTCTGAGCTCAGTGAGAAGCCAAGAGTGTGAGGCCATTAGCCGATGACCTCTTGGCTTGTGCTGAAGCCATAGTCACGTATGGTAATGAATAAGGGAATTACCGGGAGGTAGGATGAAGGGAGATGAAAAGGAAGAGGAGAAGGAGATGAAAGGAAGAGTATGAGGAACAAGCAGATGTGCGCAAAAATGAAAAGGAGAAGGAGGGAACGAGAAGAAGCGTGAGGGAAGAAAAAGGAGCAGATAGAAGAAAGGAGAGTGGGTGGAGATGAAGGAGCAGGAACAAGAAGAGATGCGAGAACAAGAGAATAAGGGAAACAAAAGGGGGAGCAGGGAGAACAGACATCGAAAGAGCTAGGAGGAAAGAGGAACTCGAAGAAAATATCGTGGAAAAAAAGAGGAGGAAATAGAAAAGGAAAAGGGAACCGAGATGAGCAGGAACAAGAATAAGAAAGAAAGAGATAAAAAGAAGACTACAAGAGAATAAAGAGTAGCAGAAGCAAGAGGAAGAGGAGTAAGAGTAAATCCGTGTTAGCGTGACCTGACCTGACACGTGTCATGAGGCCGTAGAATATTAATCTTCTCAGGATAATCATGCAGATCAGTGTTCGTGTTACCTACTGTTTTTTATCTCTATATGT
>NC_061840.1:453900-456400 GCF_019202785.1 Penaeus chinensis
GGTGGGACCTCGGCGACGACCTCGTGCTCCCTCCGACGACTTTGGTGAGTACGACAGCTTCGTGCCGCCCTTGACGACTTCGTGCTGCACCCTGCAACTTTGTGGTGCCTTCGACGACGACTTTGTGATGACCCCGATGAGTTCTGGCGAGGACGACTTGTGCACACCGACGACCCTGCGACTCTGTCTGCGGAAGGGGGAGGCGGTTCCGGTTTTGCTTCTTGGTTCGGGCTCTGAGGGTTGGGTGAGATGGTGTACTCTTGTCTCTTTCTCTTCCCCTCTCCATGTCCGTCATTCTCGTTTCTCTTGTTTTCCTTCCTTTACTCTCTCTCCCTCCCTACCCCCCTCCCTCCCTCCCTTTCCACCCCCCTCCTCCCGCTCCCTTCCTCCCTCCCACCCTCCCGCTCTCTCCCTCCCTCATTTTTATTTTCCACACGGAGTAAACCACAAAAAATCTAACTATGTATACGAAACTAATAAACCTAATAAAACGAATAAAAAGTAAAATTAAACAAAACATCCACCGTGCCCTAACAAAAGAAGGAGAATCGAAAAAAATGAAAAACAAAAAACAAAGAAAAAACGAAAAAAAAAAAATCGTTCAAGGCTGAGATCCAACCGTATACCCTGACGGATGCCCAGAAGAGGTCTTTAGGAGTAGCTCTTATCTGTGCTCAGCGGGATGTAAAATATATTCTAGGGAGACGGGGAAAAGGCCGGTTGCTACTGTGTGTAAGAGAGAGGGAGAGTGAGACAATGGTTTATAGTCTGCCTATAAGTTAAGATGGAATACTGAATGTTTGTGTGTATGTGTGTGTGGATAGGTGGGTAGATTGGATTAGATTGATTACGTTAGATTAAATTATATGGATAGATAGATAGATAGATTGGTAGTAGACAGATGGGTAGATAGATAGGTAGGAGACAGATGAGTAGATAGATTGGTAGATAGATGGATAGATAGATCGACAGATGGATAAATAGATAGATGGATAGATAAATAGACAGATGGATAGAGATAGATGATAAAAATAGATGATAGATAGAAAATAGATCAGAAAATAATCTATTTACAAACGTATCAAACAGCGGGGATGATGTTTGTGATGATATTGACCCTGAAAATAAAGATAATGAGGAAGAGGAAAAATAATATGATGATAAGAGTGACATACATAATAGCTGTTATGAAGGATATTTGTGATGTGGGTAATAGTAGTAATGTTAATTGAAATATGAACGCAGTTGCAGCACTAAGAATCTAAATGAAAGATAATATTGTGATTAAAACCATGGTTAAAATATTGATAATATCGAAAATAGGCAGAGTATCAATAACGTTGCTGATTACAGCATCAGCAGTTATGAAGACCAACTTTACTGACATACTAATGACAGAAATAATCAAGGTTAATATCTATGACGTTGTTATACCACTGTTGCTAATTTGACTATATTGTTATCAACATGAAGGCAGCGGCACGAAACACTTATAGAGGAATACTGATATAGAATATTCTAAGCAGACAGAAGATACTTTCAAACAAAAGGCTAGTCATATTCTTTACCTTACTAATACCAATATATATATATATAATAATAATAATAATGATAATAATAATAAAAGAACGCTCGAGGGTTCAACGTTTCTGTGACCGTTTTTCTTTCGAAATGCTTGTGATCTGGAGTTGTTATTCACCTTTGATAATTTAGGTAAATCTAATCATGAGCAATTTTTTTCTTCATATTTATGTTGTTCTTAAAATATGTCGACTAAGTTCTGTTCGAGTTATTTTACTTTATTTAATCATTTGATTAAATATTTGTAGAAAAATAATTCTTTCGTGCATCTCATAGCCCCCTCATTTATATAACTGTTCTTACTATTAAATACTATTCAGTACTGTATGTTGCATATAAAGAAGATAAAAAAATATATATTGTGTTCAGAGCCATTTTTAGCGCCTTTTACAAGATTATTTCTATCTGAATATCGTATTACAGAGGGAAATATTTCGAAGAGATAAGAACACATTTGTGGAAACGTTTATATAAAAAAAAAATAATGATAGACTGAAAGGAAAATGTAAGGAGTAATAAAAGTAAACACACACACACACACACACGCACATCTCTATGTCTGTGTGTTTATATAGTATATATACATATATATGTGTGTGTATGTGTGTGTATGTGTATGTATATGTATAAACACACAGACATAGAGACGCGCTCGCGAACGAAGAAGCTTACTGGAATATTGGAAAAGAGAAAATGTAATTTAGGGAGAATGGGTATTCTATAAGGCAAAGGAGAATGGGATAAAGGAGAGAGAAATGGGAAAGGAAGGTGAGAGAGAGAGAGAGAGAGAGAGAGAGAGAGAGAGAGAGAGAGAGAGAGAGAGAGAGAGAGAGAGAGAGAGAGAGAGAGAAAGAATGAGAGAAAAGAGAGAAAGAGAAAAAGAAAGAGAGAGAAAGAGAGAGAGAGAGAGAGAGAGAGA
>NC_061840.1:476400-478900 GCF_019202785.1 Penaeus chinensis
ATGAAAAAATACTGAATTAATGATAAGGACGCAAATTACCTGTTGATTCCTAATACAGACCGAAAACAAAAGAAGCTGAAGCAGAAGATAGGAGAGACAAAACAGGATTAAAAGTGTAGAAAAGAATGATGAAGGAGGGAGACTAGAAAAGAAAGAGGAAAAGCTAAATCAAAATTCAACCGCGACTGGAAGGAAGGAGAAAGGGAACGGAAGAGAAACAAAGACGAGGTAAAAGGACCTTTTAACAAGTGTAAAGCAGAAGAATGCGTTTATTTATTTATTTATTTATTTATTTATTTATTTATTTATTTTTTAAGAGAGTAAGAGCAATTCAACCTTGGCTGGGGAATGGGAAGGAACGTAAAATTTATTGCAACAGCTGGACGAGAAGATTTACAGCTAAGTGAAAAAGTTTTAAACGGAGAGGAAAAATCGTGCACGAAGTATATATATATCTATATCTATCTATCTATCTATCTATCTATCTATATATATTAATCCTAATCAGCTGCTCGGCAATTCGCTAATTCGAGAGACTGAAGTGTTTACGGCGGTCATTTGTACTATATGGCTAAGAGCTTATCTGTTTAATCAATTAGCTTTTATGTTTGATTGGCTACCAGAGTTGCTAACACGATGAGGATGAGAGGCAATTATACCAATCATACCACTGATTCGAATCCGGTCGCCGATGATTAGGAAATGGACTTGCTGATCAGATTCCTATTGAGGTCACGTGTTGGGTACAAAACATGTCGTTGTGGCAGATAAATGGATATAGTCGAATTTAAAACTATGGAGAAGGTTCATGGAGGTTATGGCAGTTGAAGATAATGAAGGCCTGTTTAGTACAGTAATTTGATATGAGTGAGTGAGTGAGAAATAGATGGATAGACAGATACAGACAGACAGACAGACAGACAGAGATAGAGAGAGAGAGGCAGATAGAGATAGAGAGAGAGACAGATAGTGATAGAGATAGAGAGAGATATTGTTAGATAGAGATGATAGAGTCTAATGAATACCGATAATAAGATATATTAAAAATATACTGAACACAGTAAACGTATATGTTCAATTCATATTCCAGAAACAAAACGAAACAACAGCAACAAAACAAATGACGTAAATACCAACTGCTGATTGAAAATACAGATTTCCACAGTATAATAACTGGGCCTACTCCAATCAGAATGTCGTCTCAGTTCACCAAATCCTTTTGTTTACGAAGAAATGTAAGGTGAAGCGAGCCTGCAGGCGATTGTGTGGCTGAGAGGTTGTAGTCGCCAGACATGGGTTGAGTTAGGGATGCCCTAGCCTTGGGAATTTAGTGGAATTAGTTGTGTATATCGAGCTGGAATTATCAATAGAGGCGAAGGTGTTAGACACATATAATTCCGAGGTTGAGGTTGGATGTTGGATGTTGGATGTATTGAAATAAGGTTGGGTATATCCGTAGATTTTTGTGCTGTCATGAATTTGGTTCTTTCTTTTTTATCACAACCTGGAGATTTGATAACTTTTGGGGGCTTTACGCACATATATACACAAACACACACATGCACTCACACACACGCACATGCGCTGGCACACATACACGCACATTCACCACACATATGTAAACATAACATTTCCAATTCATGATGAAAACATATAATTTGAATGATTGAGAAGCTAGTTATAACCATCTGCAGCCAAATTATATGCCATTTGATCCCATCTTATCGTTTATACAATTATAAATATCATCAATATGTTTGGTTCTATAACAACCAAGGATAACGACCACTGCAGAAATTCTAAACACGCACATGCACAAAGGCAACACAATAGAAAAAAAAAAATGTCACAAGAATGAAAAATGAAATAAAACGAGAGCATTAAGGCAGGTATATAACGTAATCATAATAAACCTAACAACAGAACTAACGATATCAGTAATAATAATATTAGTATTAACAATATCAACGAGGAAAACGATAAACACGTTAAAAACGATCAAAACGATAGAAAAACGATGATAAAAGATATTACGATAATAACGACAATGAAAAAATAAAATGAAAATACAAGTAAAAGTAATAATAATTTCAATGATAATGGTAATAGGAACAATAATATTAATGGTAACACTGACAACAATATTAGCAGTATATGGAATAGTAACAGTATATGTAATAGTAACAGTATATATAATATTAACAGTATAGTAGTAATAAGAGTAATAGGAATATAGTATTATATATAGTAAGAGTAAGAGTAAAAGTAATAGTAACGGTAACAGTAATAGTAAGAATAACAGTTACAGAAATAGTAACTGTTACAGTAACAGTACAGTAATAGTAATAGAAATAGTAATATCAGTAAGAAAACAACAAAACGAAACAAAGCAAAACAACCCTCCGTCTCCGATCATCAGCCGCAGACAACAGCAGGACCGGAAGCAAGATGATGATGTTGTGCTTGAGATTCCCCCCACGCGCACCCTTGACTCTGTTCC
>NC_061840.1:483900-488900 GCF_019202785.1 Penaeus chinensis
ACTGACATATACTGACGTCTATCTCTGTCTACCAACCTGCTTGCCTGTCCCTGTATTTGCCTATTTATACTATCTGTAATTACTACCTACCTTGCTATTTATCTACAGATATCTACAGTTACTGTTCCCTATATATAAATAATTTCCTACCCTATCTCTCAAACTGTTTATGGCTTTTTAGATCGACATATACATCTACTTTTCTCTATTTCTACATTATTTATTTCTCTTTTTAGCATATTTGTTTCATTTATCATATTCTCTAGCTATTTTATCATATTTCAAGCATTTATCACATGTCCTGATTTTTTTTTTTTATCATATTTCTAATATTTATCACATTTCTAGTTGTTTTTTTATCACATCTTTAGCTTTTTTTAGTCATGTTTCTAACATTTATCATATTTTCTTGCTTTTCTAGCATTTTCGTTTTTTTCTCTCTCTTCTTCGCTCACACCCACACGCAGAATGTTATCGAATCCCTGAGAAAAAGAGGAGCGAAGGCCACTCTCGACTGATATTGACTTTGAGAATCCATACATCAATGGCTGAATATTCACCTCTTCTCCGATTCCCCTTTTTTCTCTCTTTTCTATTTCTTCATTGGTCTTCTTTTCATAAAATTCCATGATGTACGAGCATACAACTCCTTTATTGCCTTATTTTATCATTGGATTTCTCTTCTTACTCTTTTTTATTTTTTTGTATTTTATTTTATTTATTTATTTATTTTTTTACAAGAAATCCTCTCTTATCTGTTTTTCTTCTTTTTCTTTTTATCCATGAGCCGTTTCGCGTATTTTGTGGGGTGGGGGGTAGTTGGAGGGGGTTTCTGGCTATTGGTTACCCTTATCTCTCCCTTTTTGTTCTTTTTTCTTTGTATCTCCGTTTCCCTGCATGTCAGGCTGTTTATTTTTTCTTCTTCTGTCTGCCTGTACCCCACCCTCTCTCTTTCTTCCTTTCTTTTCTTCTTCCTGCTTCTCTCTCATCTATTCCTCCTTAACATTCTGCCATATTTCTTCTTCCTTTATATATTCCCTAGGCATTCCTCGTCAAGTCGTACATATGATTACATGCTCTATCTTCAACGTGAAAAAAATGTAGGCTTTTAGAATGTCACGTTCCTTCTACACGAGAAATGTGTTTTTGCGTTTAGTTTATTGGTTTAATACTTTTGATTTGCTTATTAATGTAATTCTATCGGGGGCGAGTATGAAATAATGCTGGATTACCAAGACTTTCTTGAGATAAATTGTGAAATTTCAGGGATGTATGATCTTTCTCGCTCTCTCTATCTCTCTATGTATATATATTATATATATGTATATATGTATGTGTATATATGTATATATATACACATACATATTTATGTATATATATACACACATACATATTTATGTTTATATATACACATATACATATATATGTATATATAACATATATATACACATAAATATATATACATTTACACACACGCGTATACGATTGTTTATATAAATGAATATAATATATATATGTATATATATGAATATATATATAAACAATCGTATGCGCGTGTATATATGCATGTACATATACATACACATACACATACACATACACATACACATACACATACACATACATATACACATACATACATACATACTCACACGCATACGATTGTTTATATATATATATATATATATATATATATATATATGGATAAATATATGTGTATATATGTACACACACACACACACACACACACACACATATATATATATATATATATATATATATATATATACCCGTATATATGTGTGTATATATGTATATATACACACACATATACACATATAAATGCACACAAATATATAGATATGCGTGTTTGCGTCAAATTATCTTTCTCGTTTTTCTTCTTTATCTTTATCTCATTTTCCCCGCAAGGCCTAAGGTTATTAAAAAAAAAACAACTAATAACTAACTACCAAATCCACTTGCTGGAAATGACCAATAAAATTCCAGATATTATTTAAGAGCGTCCAATGAGCGCTTCCCAAGGTCAGCCACACGTGTGCCTCTGGTGGGGACGGGCGGAGGGAGAGGGGGCTGGGGGCGGGGTAGAAGGGAAGTGGGGGGTGTTGGGAGGTTTCCGAGGAAGGGGGTTGAGGGAGGGGCCGGGGGGCGGTAGGAGTGAGGTACAGGAGGAGAGAGGGAGGAGGAGTGAGGTGAAGGTGGAGTGTGGGACCATGGGGGAGGGTGGTGATGGTGGCTGAGGGGAGGGGGGGGGGGGGCGGAGGTGGATTTTGGTGTTCTGCCTAAAGAGAGGAGGGCAGGTAGGAGGAAGTATGAGGGACGGGAGGGGGTGGAATGTAATGATGGCTATTACTAATAACAAAGCAACTCCTATTACAGTCACCTGACTATTATTTCCAAAGCGCTGTGTCCGTGCTTCTTTTGTGGCAAGTGACATCAACATCGCTCTGTCATGAAGATGGTCTCTCTCTGCAGTTTTACTTGGGTTATGTATGATGATAGTTGTAGTTATGATGGCAATAACAATCATAACAATGGTAGTAATGATGATAATGACTGCGGTAATGGTATAAGTAATTATGGTATTGATAATAAGGACGATAATAATAGTCGTAGCTACAAATATCAGCAACAAGAACAACAACAACAGTTATCATGATAAAAGTAAAAAGAACATTAAAACAGTTATAATTATAGTTTTAGCCCTTCCAACAACAATGACAAAAACAAATAATAATAATAACAATATAACAAAAGCAGCAAAGGGATAAAAACTGTGTTAGCTCACCAGAACATTATTAAATTCAGTTGTAAATTGAAACTTCCAAAACAAGAAAAAAAAAAAAAAAAGAAATTGATATGTATATAATGCATCTTAATGAACCATCTTACCTCACCCCTTATCCACAAATAGAAACAAAATTCTTTATGTATTTTGCACAAACATTCTTCTCCAGAATAACATCATCCCTTGTGAGTTTGCTTTCGAAATCATAAAATTATTCGACCATAAGAAACTGGGTCTAGGAATTCGACCGATTTCCAGCAGGAATTTGCTTGCACTGACAAACTCAGGGAGGTCATATATCGATGTGTTTGTCGATAATTCTTTAAAAAAAAGGAGTATATATTCTAGACCGGCTATTTGATTTCCATTTTTGGAGGCATCTGTATTGGTGCCTGTAAGACCTTGCGTGCTTGAGTGTATTTACTGCGAGAAATATGTGTTTAGATTTTTTTTATGACGGTTATTTACTTCGTGTGAAGAGGAACTCTTGACGAATTCGAAACGTCACATTCAATTTTCAGGGTTTCCTTTCATAGAAGCACACACACACACACACACACACACACACACACACACACACACACATATGAATATGTATATACATATGTATGTATGTAAATATGTATGTGTATGTATATATGTATATGTATATGCGTATATTTGTAAGTATCTATGTATGTATGTGTATATATTTTTATCTATGCATTTATGTATGTTTGTATGTACGCATATATATATATATATATATATATATATATATATGTATATATGTATATATATATTTATAAATATGTATACACATACATATATTCAAAAATATACACTATACATACATATATGCACTTATAAACACTCAATACTTACATATATATGACTATGTGTATATATGTAAGTGTATATATATATCTTTATTTATATTTATATACATATACATTATACATATGTGTATATATATGTATATACATATACATTATACATATGTATATATATGTATATACATATATTTATACAGTATATATATACATGCAGTATATATATATATATATATATATATATATATATATATATATATAAATATATATATATATATATATATATATAAATATATATATATATATATACACATATATATATATATATATATATATATATGTATGTGTGTGTGTGTATGTGTGATTGTATGTGTGTGTACATGTATATTTATCCAGACCTGTCTATATTCATGTATAATTATCTATTTATGTATATTCGTGTTGCGTGAGCTGTATTCTCTCCTGTCTCTATCTATCTGTCCACACGCACACACATATATATGTATATATATATGTATATGTTTACACACACACACACATATATACACACACACACACACACAAACACACACATGTGTGTGTGTACCCCAACACACACACAGACACACACATATATATACACATACACAATACATACATATATGTGTGTGTATGAATGTGTGTGAGTGTGGGCTGTATTCTCTGTCTCTCTCTCTCTCTCTCTCTCTCTCTCGCTCAGTGTGCATATTAACGCACAAGTTCAGATCGTGTGAGCGCAGCCTGTCCGTGTGCTTAATTAATTTCATTACAACTCCTCTTTGGAAAATTAAAATCCCAATTAATCATATATAAAGTTGCAAAGTTGCCTTTCTAAGTTGAATAGCGCAGAGCAGGTTACGCTAAGGTCGCGGCGTTGCAAAGTGACAAGTGCAAGGGACTAAGGAGTCATTAGTAACTTCTTGCTCGTTGCATTTATTTATGTTTTCGGGGAAATATATTCATAAGCTATTTCCTTTTTTTGTGTCTCTTTTTTGTAATTTGTGTTTATTTTCATTATTTTCATTATTATCGTTGTCCTTATTATTGTTATTATTATCATTGTTAAAATTATTATTAATACTATTGTTATTTTTATTCTTATTATTAATAGTATTATTATTACTATTATTATTGGTGGTGTTGTCATTATAATTATTATTATTATTATTTTTACTATAATTAATACTGATATGTATATTAATAATCTACTGTCCTTATTATCATTATTACTATTATTATCATTGATATAATTTTTGCTATTATTGCTGTTGTTATAATAATGAGAAAATAATGATGATATTCATTATCACCACTATAATTGTCATTATTATTATTATCATTACCATTGTTAATATCTTTTAATT
>NC_061840.1:501400-513900 GCF_019202785.1 Penaeus chinensis
CACACACAATATATATATATATATATATATATATATATATATATATATATATATATATATATATTTATATATGTGTGTGTGTGTATATATATGTGTGTATATACATATGTGTGTATATATATAAATATATATATATATATATATATATATATATATATATATATATATATATATATATATATAGTCTTGCATTTCCCCTAATGCTCAAGTACTTCCAACCTGGCAGAAATATAGTTGATTCTGTAACTAATATAATAATAAATATATAGATGTGTAAAACATGTGTTCTTATTGTTATATTTATATTTTCAGGTACGTGAAAAGATAAAGAATGGACTGGTTTCACCAAGGCAAGAATTTACGTAAGTTACTCCCTTACTCACCCTCGAGTACCATTTTCTGTGTATTATGTACGATGACCATTTTCTGTTAGGTTTACCGTAGACTCTTCCATTTTCGTTTCCTTGATCGCGAAGGTTTCTCTACCGTCACTAGTTGTACTACATATCGTTGTTAAATTACTAAATTATTTTGAAAGGGTTTAGATTGCTTCTTGATTTAGACGATAAGGGATTCAGGCAAAAACTTTCTCAACCATAATCACCGGAAAATAAATGAAATAGCGACAACTAATCTTTCAGTGCTTCACAGGTTTGCAAGAATATGCATTCTAATTTCGTGCAATTAATTTATCCTGTTAAATATAGCTCCAGTAATGCAAGGTTCACTGTTCACGCTTTTCTTTTTTTGTGTTTCTCGGTGAGTAGCTTAAATATCAGATTAGTTCATGCCTGTCATTAGGCGATCAATGTAACCATCAATCCAAGTTATCGGATCAATGGAACCAGCACTTTGGCATCGCATTTGCAGGGGGGGGGGAATAATAGATGTTATGATGTTATAGTCGATAGCTCTCTTCTTTCTTCTTTTCCTTGGCGTGTGGGTCAACCTGGTGCGCACTTCCCTGGTTGATGGAAAGTTTTGAGAGACGGTAAACGATCCCAAATCACTGTATTTCTATACCGGATAACGCCTCACATCTCTATGGATTCCATCGACGGAACTGTGACCCCGATGGATTTACAGACCGACTTCGTGGTGTTTTAGGATACCGGTTTCCACGCCTTATAGGTTGAAAGACTAGACTGTATGACGCATTGTAGATAGTGATGGTCGTCACGGAACAAATAGCCGTTGGTTCTGTCCAATGATAAAATTTCTGGGTCATGCTAACATGAATAAAAGAGCGAGGACGTGGATTTGTCTGTGACGTCATGCATAAATGGTGGGATGTCAGAGGGATAATCAAGTGCTATAAACAAGACATTCTAAACCACAAAAACACATTATGTCTGTCTTTGTTCAGATTCAAAGGAATCCAATCGCATGTGAATAACACACGGAGTATTTTTCTTGGCGTCATGTTGCACGATTTGACCTTTGCATGCCGTGACTGGCCCGTGTCAGTGCATGACGGCTTCGAAACAAGGGCAAGGAGGGGGGAAGGGGGAAAGGGAGGGGGGGTAGGGTAGGAAGAGAGCTGAGTGCGGCTGGCGAAGTGCTTTTCCACGTCAATATAGGAGATAATGTTGTTATTTTGGCATTCTGTTCTGATGCACATGCAGATGGCTGGAGGGGGACGGCTCCATAAACAATCACACACGCATACACACGCACACACACACACAAACACACACACACACAGAGGAATAAGGAAATATATATATAATATTTGCAATAGAATGTGAACGCAAGGAAATCAGGAAACTCAACGATAATACACACATACACATACCCACACAAGCATATACCAGTCATCCCTAAACACATATTACGCATATCCTTATAATCCTCTAACCAACGCTCACCCACTTACCCCCAACATCCCCATCTCTACCCCATACCCACTTCCCCCTATTCCCCACCCCCAACACTCACCCATTCTTACCTTCTTCCCCTTCCCCTCTCCCCAACCCCCCAACACTCCCCCATTCTTACCCACTTCCCCTCCCCCATCCCCAACACTCCCCCATTCTTACCCACTTCCCCTTCCCCATCCTCCAACACTCACCTATTCTTACCCACTTCCTGTCCCCCTCTCCCCCACCTCCAACACTCACCCATTCTTACCCAATTCCCCTTCCCCTTCCCCTCTTCCCCTTTCTTACCCACTTCCCCCCTACCCCCTCTCCCCCACCCCCTAACACTCCCCTATTCTTACCCACTTTCCCTCCCCCTTTCCCCCACCCCTAACACTCCCCCATTCTTACCCACTTCCCCCCCTACCCCCTCTCCCCCACCCCCCCAACACTCCCCCATTCTTACCCACTTCCCCTCCTACCCCCTCTCCCCCACACCCCAACACTCTCCCATTCTTATCCATTTCCCCTCTCCTCCACCCCCCAAAACTCACCCATTCTTACCTACTTTCCCTCCCCGTCTCCCCCAACACTCCCCAATTCTTACCCACTTCCCCTCCTCCGACCCCCTCTCCCCCACCCCCAACACTCACCCATTCTTACCCACTTCCCCTCCCCCCGATCTCAACACTCACCCATTCTTACCCACTTCCCCTCTCGCTCTAACCTCTCCCCCCATCCCCAACACTCACCTATTCTTATCCACTTCCCCTCCCCGCCCCCCCAACCCTCCCCCATTCTTACCCACTTCCCCTCCTCCCATTCTTACCCACTTCCCCTCCCCCACTCACCCATTCTTACCCACTTCCCCTCTCGCTCTAACCTCTCCCCCCATCCCCAACACTCACCTATTCTTATCCACTTCCCCTCCCCGCCCCCCCAACCCTCCCCCATTCTTACCCACTTCCCCTCCTCCTACCCCCACCCCCCACCCCCCAACACTCACCCATTCTTACCCACTTCCCCTCCCCCCCTCCCCCAACACTCACCCATTCTTACCCACTTCCCCTCTCCTCCTAACCTCTCCCCCGCCCCCCAACACTCCCATTCTTATCAACTTCACCCCCCCCCCCCCCACCCCCTATACACAAACAAGCCATATTCCACGCCCAAGAACCAGCCAGAAAAGTAAGCAATCGACTTTATTCCATTTGTTACAAGGGTTATAAGGCTAAGTGAAGCAAGAGGAAAATCGACAGAGATGCGGCACTGAGATCTGGATCAGGTGGCTCTGTAGCGCACCTTCGTTACTGCAGGGAATCGCTTCAGTTTTTTTTTTTTTCTGTTTTCATCTTTTTCATTTATTCTCACTCTCTTGTTTTTGTTTTTATTTTTTGGCAAGTGATTTTTTTTGTGTGTGTGCGTGGTGTCTGTCTGAGTGTTCAACGTTGTGTATGTGTATGTATGTGTGTATATAGTTCATACATATATACGTATATTTCTGTGTGTAGGTATGAGTGTCTGTTATATATATGCGTCTAAATGTGTATCAGCGAAGATATATATATATATATATATATATATATATATATATATATATATATGTGCGTGTGTTTCTATGTGAGTAAGAGTGTATATATGTTCATGTGTGTGAGAGAGTGTGTATATACGTGTGTATATGTATGTATGTGTAAATATGTGTATGTGTATCTATAGATGTACCTATACCTGATATCTGTTAGTTACGGAGCTCACACCGCTCGTTATCACACATTGCCTAACGATTATCATTCTCGGAAACGGACAGCGACGGCCTCGTTTCTCGGAAATCAGAACTCACATTCCTGCGACACTCCCGTCAACGAAGGTCGCCCTGCCAGCAACTCCTCTTAAACCGGCTGCTCCCTTTGCGAAATTGAGCCAATTGCGGACAAGGGCTAAAAAAGGGGGCATCGCCACGAGACCAGTCACTCAACGGGGGATCGTGGTTTGGTCAAGGAATCGTTGAGGCCGAGGAGGGAAGAGGGGAGGTAAGGGAGAAGTGGAGAGATGGAGAGGAGAGAGCGAGGAGAGAGAGTGGGAGAGAGATAGATATGGATTGGAGACAAAGAAAGATTAAGACAAACAAAGAGAGGGAGGAAGGGAGAGCAAGAGAGAGAGGGGGGGGGGGGGGCAGTGGATAGCCATGCGCGAAGGGGGAAGGAGATAAAGACCGTGAAAGAGGTATGGATAAAGAAATGAACGGAAAGAGAGAGAAAAAAATAGAGAGATATAGATAAATAGATAGATAGAAAGCAAACACGAGAACAAGAAAGAGAGAGAAGACCACAACCAGCCTATGGTAATAAGTCATAATGAAAATAACAATAAGTAACACTAACAATAAAAATAATAAAACATAGTAATAATACCAACATCAGCACCAACACTTATAACAACACCAATCAAACAAACCTAAATAAACAAATAAAATAAATCTAAAGGCAACGAAATTGGCCTTCACCCCAAAAGCGCATTTGAATACAACAGTGATCCTCCTCAACCCCTTTGGCTTCAACACAGCATCTCTGGCCTTCATCAATTTTCCGGCCTCAGCCTCCGGACGGAAAGATCCTTCGGGGAACGATATGATAATTTCATAGTCGGGTGAGCGTCCTGGTGGGTGGGTGGGTGGGGGGTTGGGGAGAGGGGGGTGATGGGGGAAAAGGGGTAGGGGCAGAGGTGAGGTTAGCGGGTGGGGGATTCTCTTTTTTCATTCATTCCTACTTTCTTTTCTCTCTTCCTCGCTCTTGAAGCTAATCTCCTCTTTTATCTCAACTCTTTCTCTCTCTCTCTCTCCATATATACATATATACTCTTATATATACACATGTGTATATATGTATATACATATATATACATGTATATGTTATATATATATATATATATACATGAAAATTTAATTAATAAAAAATGATTTTAATGATAAAAATTTTTTTAATAATGAAAAGAAAACTAGTTATAATGAAAAAAAAAATTGATGGAAAATTGTAAAAATAAAAAAGATAAGGGTTTAATTTTTATTTTTGTTAAAATTTAAATGTTTAATAATTAAAAAGTAAAAATTTGATAATTAAAAATTTGGATAATGATAACGATAGTGTTTGAAAAATTTGCAAAATTTAACAATAATGTTTGGTAATGAAAATAATAATTAAAAAAAAGGGTTAAATTAAAATTAAAAATTAAAAATTGTAAAAATTTTTTAAAATTAATGTTTTTTTAAAAATTAATAATGATAATAATTTAAAAATTTAATAAAAAAGTAATAAAAATAAAAATAAAAAAAATTTGGGGAATATTTAAAAATCAATAATAGGGTAATAAATAATAAAAATTAATAATAATAATAATATAAAATAATAATAATGATAAAATTGATAATAATAAATAAAAAAATGAAAATAATTTTAAAAATTTAAAAATGTAATAATAATAAATAATGAAATTTGAAAATAATAATTAAAAATTGAAAATTTGTTAAAAATTTTGGGTAATAAAAATAATAAAAATTTTAAAAAATTTAATAATAATGTTTTTTTAAAAATGATTTAAAAATTAAAAATGTAAAAATAATAATAATGTTAATTTAATAATTAATTTAAAATAATGATTTAAAATAAAAAATTTAATAAAATAAAAAAATTTAATGATGGAAAGGGAAAAATTTAAAAATTTTTATAATAAAAATGAAAATTTAAAATTTTTATTGCTTTGTTTTAATTGAAATTTAAATTTGTTTTAAAAATAATAAAAAATTAATAAAAGATTTTTAATTTGTTAAAAAAAAGTAAAAAATAAGAAGTAATGTAGAAAGTTTAATAATGAGTTAATTTTTTGTTGTAATTTTTGTTTTTAGTTAATTTAGTGGAAAAAAGAAGGGATGGGGGGTGAAAAGGTGAAGGGAGAAAGGGGGGAAAAAGGTGGGAAGAAGAAAAAGGGGGAAGGGGTAAAAGGAAGAAAAAGGGGGAAAAAGGGAAGAGAAAAAGGAAGAAAAAGGGTGAAGAGAGAGAGAGAGAGAGAGGAGAGAGAGGAGAGGGAGAGGAGAGGAGAGGAGAGAGAGAGAGAGGAGAGGAGAGGAGAGAGAGAGGAGAGAGAGAGAGAGAGAGAGAGAGAGAGAGAGAGAGAGAGAGAGAGAGAGAGAGAGAGAGAGAGAGAGAGAGAGAGAGAGAGAGAGAGAGCAAGAGGGAGAATAAGAGGAAAATAGATAGATTGATAGATACAGAAATAGAAACATATGTGTATATATAAATATATATAAATACATATGTAGATAGATAGATAGATAGATAGATAGATAGAGATAGAGAGAGAGAGAGAGAGAGAGAGAGAGAGAGAGAGAGAGAGAGAGAGAGAGAGAGAGAGAGAGAGAGAAAGAAAAGTAAAGAGAGGAAGTGACTGGAGAATTAGGGTGCAGGGGCCAGGGAAGTGATAGGGCGAGTTCTTGGCTGGCATCGGCGCAGATCAATTGGTCAAATGGTCGTTCGGGTAGGCCTATCGCAAATGACCTTCCGGTTTCAAGATTAAAACCCTTTATCCGGAGCATACGGCCGGATACGAGGGAAAAGGCAAATAGGTTACAGGTTCACGGATTTTCGGTAGTCATGCCGGAATATTGGTATGTGAATTTGCCGTAGTATCGGTGAGTAGTCGTGCCGGAATGTTAGTAAGACGATGTGCCGGAATATCTGTAAGATGGCTTTCCGGAATATCGGTGAGATGATGTTCCGGAATATCGGTAAGCGGACACAACGGAATATCGATAAGATAACATCCCGGAATATCGGTAAGATGACGTGCCGGAATATCGGTAAGTGGTTCGTGCCGGATTATTGGCAAGCATTCGTGCCGGATTATTGGTAAGCGTTCGTGCCGGTATACAGGATGAGTTCCTGGAATCTTCCGGCGCTAAGTTGCATGGCGACTTATTTTATTCGCGTTGTAACTTTAGTTAATCTAATTTCAAGTTTTAACTGTTCGTTGGCAAGAAATTTTCCTAGTCTGTAGCTACGTGATGATTTCATTATTTCATTAGCGGGGCGAGTTGGTTATATACATCTTGTAGTTCTTGTAGTTTAAATCAGTGAAGAAACATTATTTTAAGGAATTTCTCTTTCTTACATATCCACTGATTTTGTGCAAGGCTGGTTTGCAATTGTGTTTATTTTCATTTCTATGCCCCAAAGAATTTGTAAAGAGTTCTAAAGGCACAATCCTTTAAGGTGGCACACATGGACACACACAAACACACTTACGCACTCGTAAAAGCACAGAGATACATTCACAGACACAAACGCACACATACTTGAGTAAATGCACAATTCAACGTGTAAGACAGAATAATGTAGCAGCGCATTATATATGGAAATCTAAATGTCCTTGACATACACACGCACACGCACATCCGCACACACACACACACACACACACACACACACACACACACACACACACACACACACACACACACACACGCCCACACGCGTGTGCATGTGTGTATACTACCGTCATACACATACACACACGTGCGAGCACGCATAAATGTCTTCGCTCTGCCAGCATGCGAACAAAACAATCCTTTAGCTTAAAACATGCCAATGCTTCAGGAAATGTGCAGAGAATTTACCTCCTCCATTTACTACCCTGAGCACATAACATTCCTCTGCAGTCGAGGTCGAGGTAAAAAAATATAAATAAATATCCGAAAGAACACTAGAGAGAGAGAGAGAGAGAGAGAGAGAGAGAGAGAGAGAGAGAGAGAGAGAGAGAGAGAGAGAGAGAGAGAGAGAGAGAGAGAGAGAGAGAATATGAATCAATGGCCCAAGAACTGCTCTGCACATACGAGAGGCACACACACATGCATTGCCTTAGAGCGAATTTCTGCCATTTCGCCAAAACACGTTGCAGCTTTCCGTGCTGTTTGTGTCCATCTATCAACGCGTCAAGACTCATTGGCAGTGAAGGTTCAGAAACCTATTGCGTGTGTGGATGTGTTATTGTCGTCGTTTCAGTTGCATTGCAGATATCTTGACGTGCTGTGTTTCTTAGAGGTGGAAGGGAATGTAAGTGAGATGAAAAAAGAAAGATGGAAGATGGGCAAAATAACAACAAAGGAATTGGTGTATGCTCCTTAATAAAAATGGATAACGTTATGGGAAAAAAGTGTTAAAGATATTACGTGAAGGAGGAAAAGCCTTAGTAATGTTGATAATGATAATAATTTATGAACGAATAGTTATATGTAACAAAGTAAATAGACACAAATAAATAATACAAATATATAGGAAACAAATTAATAAAAAAAGTGAAAAATATCCCATCTAAGTAAAAAAAACAACAACAAAAAAAAAACAGCAACAACAATGATAATACCCGAATAAACCACCACCATGTAAATTTAACCAAAACAAGAAAAATACACCAAAACAAAACAAAACAAACAAACAAAAAAATCAACCCATTAAAAAACTGCACCAAACAACACCAACAAAAACATCACCAAAGAGGAGTTAACGCGAGCGCCCCGAGAGAGAGATTTACACCACCGCCTCGGCCTGCATACGGGATCGCGTGAGGACCTCCTCCGGGGCGCTCGGAGGCCCTGAGCTCCAACAGGCCGACTCGCCGCCGAGGTCTAGTCGTGAGATGACTTAGCATGGGCTGTGTAGCATATGACTCTGTGGTGTCCTGGCGTCGCGGTGGACTTGGTGGGACGCTATGCCTTCACGTGGGAAGAAGACCTAAGGTGAGTGGGGCGGGTTTGTCTGTGTATTTGGTTAGCTGTTTGTGAATGTTGTTTGTTATTGTGATTTTTTTTTTGTTTTGTTTTTTTCTGCTTTTTGGAGTGGATTTCATATGGACTGGGTGGGTTAGTTTATGTATTTATTTGTTTATTTATTTATATATCATTGTTATTATTAACATTATTATTATTGTAATTATTATTATCATTAATATTATTATTATTATTATTATTATTATTATCATTATCACCATTATCATTATCATTATTATTACTATTATTGTCTTTACTATTATTACTAAACCAATCATAATGATAATAATAATAATAATAATAATAACAATAATAATGACAATAAAATTAGTATCATTATTACTATCATTCTTATTACTATTATTATCATTAGTGCTCTTATTATTGTTATTGTTATCGTTATTATTATAGGTATTATTATTATTGTTAATATTTATTTTGTTTGCGTTTTGGAGCGGCTATTTCATAGACTGGATGCCATAATGGGTCTAAAAGCTGAATATAATTTGGATAGTCAGAAATATGGTATATATCATGACTTAATATCACCAAGATATAGACTAAAAAAAAAAAAAAAAAAAAAAAAAAAAATAGATTCCAAAAATGAGCCAAATCATCCCTATGCGTCATGCGATATTATCTAACAACAAAATCATCCACCCCTAAAAGCTAAACAAACAAACAAACACAAAAATAAATAAAAATAAACATAAACACCACAAACAACGAACAAACAAACAAACCCCTTCACACACACACAACTCCCGTGCATGTTCCCGGAAATCACCGAGACGTGTCCTCAATGATAACGATGCTCATCATAGGCTTATATTATCACGTACGAAAAAAAAGAGTTTTTCCTAATCCCCGCGAGAATTTGGATTAATTGATAGTGTCATCTGAGATAAGAGGAGAGGGGAGAAAGAGGGGAGAGATGAGGGTAGAGGAGAGGGTGAGGGGAGGGGAAAGAAGTGAATGGACAGAGGTGGAGAGGGGGAGAATGGAGAGGGTAGGGAGGAGGGTGGGGGGGGGAGAGGGAGAGGAGAGAGTAGGGGAGAGGATGAAGGGAGGGGAACGAAGAAGAGTAGGAAAGAGGGGAGGGGAGGAGGGGAGAGAAGAGAAAGAGGAGGGTAGGAGAGAGAAGGGGGAAAAGGAGAGGAAACGGGAAAGTAGAGTGAGAGGGAAGGGGAGAGGAAAAAGGGGAAGGGAGAGTAGAATGTGAGAGTAGGGGAGAGGAAAGGGGAGAGGGAGAAAGAGAGAAAAAAGTTTATACGACTGAAGTGGTCGACTGCATATTGATTTAGTGAGGCTTCTCACAAGGGGTCCCCCCCCTGTGGAGGTGGCGGCGCGGTCGTCGTACTGTCAACGAGTGTAATCGATCAGTCACCGCGATCAAGTACATATCAGATGCATTTCTCTGCGCGCTTCGTCTGTCTGTCTATGGATCCGTCTCAAAGTCTGTTTGAGATCTACTTGACTGCAGGCATACGTATGTATGTAAACATACATATAAATATAAATGTATATATATAAATGTATGTATGTATATATGTATAATGTTACATGTTATATATATTATCTATTTATCTATCTGTCTATCTATATATATAGAGAGAGAGCAGTAAGAGATATACTCACACATACACACACGCGCGCGCGCGCGATATATATATATACACACATATATACATATATACACACATAAACATAGATCAAAATATTGATAGATTAATACAGGCTAGCACACACACAAATGCACGTGCACTGAGAATCTACGTTTGTTTACCTTAAATTATTTTCATGTAGATTTGCTTCATGCCTGTGCCTTCAAAATTCCGCACCTGATCACCATCTGTTTCGTCGCTAATAAGCTGGGACGATCATTTATGTGACTTGATGATTTGTAAAACGATAATTGTTGTATAAAACTTATGCGTCGTTTATCCTTCTTTCTCTCATTCCCCTTCTTTTTTACCCTCTGATCCTCTCCATTGCTCCATACTCTTTCTCTTTTTCTGTCTCTTTCTCTCTCTCTCTCTCTCTCTCTCTCTCTCTCTCTCTCTCTCTCTCTCTCTCTCTCTCTCTCTCCCTTCCGCATGATATTCCCTGTCCTTAAATATTCTATGGTTTACTTCCTCTTCCCCCCTCCCCTCCTCCTCCCCCTCCCCCTTGTGTTCAAATACATTTCATCTCTTCCTTTATTGTTTTGTTTCGAATTCAACTCTGCGTCTGTCCTTTCCTCTCTCAATTATCAACTTTGTATTACTCTTCGTTTATTCTTACAGTGCGTCTATTGTGTAACATTTACAACAACCTTTCTAATATAGTTTTCCTTAATGTTCAACCTTTGGAATATTTCGCGGGTATACGTATGTATTTTTTCCAGCCTGATGAATGTTTTTTAAAAAATATCTTTTATTTTTTTTATACGAATATCCAGTGTATGCAGAAGTTAATTGTTGGATTAGGTGTTATTTGAAATTCGTTTTCTGTTGCAAAGTAAACAGAGCCTTGAACTAAACAGAAAAGAAAATACGAAACGTTACAGTCGGTTGAGAATGGTTTTGATATCTCAGTATTATATATTCCTCCCTGTCTGTCTGGCTCTGTATATCTGTCTGTGTATCTAGCTGTTATATATATATATATATATATATATATATATATATATAATTATATAATATATATGTATGTACACACATACACATTTATTGCATGTGTTGTATGCGTGTCTATATATATGTATATATATATATATATATATATATATATATATATATATATATATATAAAATATGTACGTTCACACATACACATTTATTGTATGTGTGGTATGTGCATGTGTTTGCTTGTGTATGCATATGTATGTGTGCGTATTTGTATTTACATAAGGATTTATTAACTGTATAATGATATATTTCTTTATTGAACTCAAATTTATATTCACATTTTTTACCTCTTTCTTTTGAAGTCACCTGTTGCGTTTATCTCCGGATCATATAAAACCGAGCGAGTCACTTCATAACTCTTCGGGAAGGAAAGTGCATGTAATTCAATATGCTCTTGGCTATTCCCCATTCAATAAATTGTTCACTGCCGTCCTCACTGGCTCTTTCATCAGATTCTGCTTTGATACATGGTTATATAAATGGATAGGCGCACTTATATACACAGATAGAGATCCGTGCTTTTGTATATAAATGTGTGTGTGTGTGTGTGTGTGTGTGTGTGTGTGTGTGTGTGTGTGTGTGTGTGTGTGTGTGTGTCTTGTGTGTGTGTGTGTGTGTGTACATGAACATATACATATACATAAACATATAAATATGTTTATATACCTATGTAAATATACATATGTATATATATATATATATATATATATATATATATAATATATGTGTATATATACACAATATGTATGTATATAGATATGTATTTATATATACACACAGATAAGTATGTATCTATAACTGTGCACGTAAGTATGAATGTGTGTCTGTCTGTGTGTGTGTGTGTGTGTGTGTGTGTGCGTGCGTGTGCGTGTACTTACTCCTATTTATCACTTTTTATGATGACGGTCCTCACGGAAGCAGCAACGCATCCAGCACGCACACGCCTCGTTAAGCGACGTAAAGCGCTACGGCCGAGAAACGTTGGCGAAATGAGATCCTTTCGCGTCGACAGAGAAATTCGCATGACAGGTGGGCACGTGGCTGACAAGGACATGATGGCGACACCGATCGTCATGCGCTCGATGAAGAACGGGAGCTTGAAGACTGCAAAGAATGTTCCCTCGTGCAGCTTCGTCAGGGGTGGGAGGGCAAGGGAAT